>NC_030430.2:24582726-24627726 GCF_001660625.3 Ictalurus punctatus
AGTTTTTTGTTTATTTTTGTTTGTTCTGTGTTGTTCAGTTTTTTGTTTATTTTTGTGTGTTCTGTGTTGTTTGTAGTTTTTTGTTTATTTTTGGTTGTTTTGTGTTGTTTGTAGTTTTTTGTTTATTTTTGTTTGTTCTGTGTTGCTCATAGTTTTTTGTTTATTTTTGTTTGTTCAGTGTTGTTCAGTTTTTTGTTTATTTTTGCTTGTTCTGTGTTGTTTAGTTTTTTGTTTATTTTTGTTTGTTCTGTGTTGTTTGTAGTTTTTTGTTTATTTTTGGTTGTTTTGTGTTGTTCGTAGTTTTTTGTTTATTTTTGTTTGTTCCGTGTTCAGTTTTTTGTTTATTTTTGTTTGTTCTGTGTTGCTCGTAGTTTTTTGTTTATTTTTGTTTGTTCCGTGTTGTTCAGTTTTTTTGTTTTTTTTTGTTTGTTCTGTGTTGTTCAGTTTTTTGTTTATTTTTGTTTGTTCTGTGTTGTTTGTAGTATTTTGTTTATTTTTGGTTGTTTTGTGTTGTTTGTAGTTTTTTGTTTATTTTTGTTTGTTCTGTGTTGTTTGTAGTTTTTTGTTTATTTTTGTTTGTTCTGTGTTGCTCATAGTTTTTTGTTTATTTTTGTTTGTTCCGTGTTGTTCAGTTTTTTGTTTATTTTTGTGTGTTCTGTGTTGTTCGTAGTTTTTTGTTTATTTTTGTTCGTTCTGTGTTGCTCGTAGTTTTTTGTTTATTTTTGTTTGTTCTGTGTTGTTTGTAGTTTTTTGTTTATTTTTGTTTGTTCTGTGTTGCTCGTAGTTTTTTGTTTGTTCCGTGTTGTTCCGTTTTTTGTTTATTTTTGTTTATTCTGTGTTGTTCATAGTTTTTTTGTTTGTCCCACGCTGTTCATTGTTTTTATGTGTTTATTTTTCTTTGTTTCATCTTGTTCACTGATTTTTATGGGGTTTTGGTTCGTTTGTTGGTTGGTTGGTTTGTTTGTTTGTTTGTTCTGACAGAAAGAATCATGAAAAATGGAAAACGTGGTCCATGGGAAATACAGGCTTAGCGATGAACGATTGCTGAACGAGACTCTGCAAAGACATCGTCACACGGCAAGGTATAAATAAGCCATTGAATTAGACTCTCTTAAATGGACACGATCGGGAGACGCATAAAGGCCGATACAGGGCGGAGACAAGACCAGGAAGTGAAAACCAAACATGTCAGGATAATCAAGCAGATTGTGTATGTTGTACGAGGAACAGCACTACCCTCGGAAGCGGACCCGTGACACAGTGAAGGAATCTGAGACAGCAAAATGTCTGTTCGTCAGCGGTCTTTTTAATTAACTTGCATTTCTGATCAGTTCAATTCAACACATCCGTTTCAGTCAGTTAGCATTTCTTACTTTCTCCCCCTCGTATCCCTCTAGGTGTTAATCACGGCGCGTTCGCACTCAACAGGGAACTAAATAACGGACATAAAAAAAAAAAAGTCACGACTTGAAAATCCACTGATTAACTCCGAACAATGGCTGCGCGTATCTGCGTCTGCCCCGCTGCATACATTACCTCCGCACACGGTCACCTAGATAAAAATGTTTCATTTCTACAAGCACGGAACTTCTTTCTCTCTAAAGAAATCACTCAGTGACCTTTCTCGTTCTCTCTTGGTGTGTTTAATCAGAATGACCGCCGGGAACTTTCCCCTTATCGTGCTCGTCTTCTATTACTCACCATTTTGGGAGAAATATGAGCATTTAAAACATGTGGCTCGCTCTATCACACTTGATTCGGTATTCATGGACAGGGCCACCTGGGAGAATGTGGCACACACACACACACACACACACGGCTGCAGGTAAAAAGAGAAAGATGAACATCGACTGAATTTTAGAGCAGTCAGTTTTCAAGCCTTGTTGTGTTTTTTTTTTGTCCTCTGCAGGTACCACAGCAGTCACTTTCAGCCAGTGAGTGAAATAAAAAACACCAAAAATATTTTCCTCTCTCGTGTCAGACCTTCTAAATACATTGACTCTTTCAGTCACTATAATAAACTGTAAATATCCCTTCAGCGGCACCTCAGCGCCCCCTATTGGTGTAGCCTAGTTTAGTGTTTCTAAGGCTAGGTTTGCAGTAGCCTTGTGAGACACCTAGACACCTTTGGTCTAAACTTCCTATTCGTAAGGAATTACTTACTGCTACACACACATAGCATGTAGCGCACACCCAGCTGCACAACATCAACAATAACGCAATATTTACTATTCATTCATTTGCGCATCTACTACTGATTTCTCTGTAGAATTTGTCTCTCTGCTGTATTGTTTTTCTCTCTTGTTAGCGCTGACATCAGATGAGAGGTTTATATTAATGCGCTCGTTCAGACATGCTACGGTTTATATAGTAGCAGTATCATTCATAGGGACAGGGAGATTTAAAAAACTGCGGGCTGGTGAGGAGACAACCGTTTGTCAGTCCGTACAGGATTTATTTATTTATTTGTTTGTTTGTTTAGCGATTGTTGTGGCCAGAAATGTTTGATTGCGAAATTTGCGATGCAATTTGCTGAGTTTTTTTTTTTTTGCGCTTTCTTTGCGGAAAACTACTCAAACTGGCGAAATTTCAACTGCAGGAAATTGTTTGTTGGTACACGAGACCCTGTGGCTGTAGTCATGATCGACGTACGTGAATCGAAGAGGGCTTTGGCTGAATGCACGTTGCGATGACGTCACGTGACACGTCTCGGCCCCGATAAAAAAAATCGCACGCTCCGGCGAATATTCTGCACGGTTTCCTTGATTTTGGGTTCATTTCTGCGATGGCAAAATCCCGGAGGGACGATTTATAGCTGCTATAGCGTAAGTGAGAACAGGCACTAACTAGTTTCATGGAGGAACAAAACTCCAACAAAACAAACAAATAATGAACCTTTGGAGTGGTATTTTTCCTCCCATGTCTTCCTCTGTGTTCTGTTGTCAAATTGTTTTTATTTTATTTGTTCGATGTGCACATGCATAAGCATTCTATTCTCCTTTCTCTCCGTTTAAAAAAATCATTTCGTTTCTTTCCTTTTCCATCTCTCTCTCTTTCTCGCTCTCTCTTTTTCTCTCTCTCTTTCTCCCTCTTTCTCTCTCTCTCTCTTGCTTTCTCTGTCTCTCTCTCTCTCGCTCTCTCTCTGTCTCTCTCTCTCTCGCTTTCTCTCTCTCTCTCTCTCTTTCTTTCTCTCTCTCTCTCCTTTTCTCTCTCTCTGTCTCTCTCTCTTTCTCTCCCTCACTTTCTCTCTCTCCTTCTCTCTCTCTCCTTTTCTCTCTCTTTCTCTCTCTTTCTCACTTTTGTCTCTCTCTCTCTGTCTCTCTCTCTCTTTCTCTCTCTCCTTCTCTCTCTCTCTCACTTTCTCTCTCTCTCTGTCTCTCTCGCTTTCTCTCTCTCTTTCTTTCTCTCTCCTTTTCTCTCTCTTTCTCTCCCTCACTTTCTCTCTCTCTCTCTTTCTTTCTCTCTCTCCTTCTCTCTCTCTCACTTTCTCTCTCTCTCTCGCTTTCTCTCTCTCACTTTCTGTCTCTCTCTCTTTCTCTCTCTCCCTCTCTCTCTTTCTCTCTCCCTCTTTCTCTCTCCTTCTCTCTCTCTCGCTTTCTCTCTCTCATTCTTTCTCTCTCTCCTTTTCTCTCTCTTTCTCTCCCTCTCTTTCTTTCTCTCTCCTTCTCTCTCTCACTTTCTCTCTGTCTCTCTGTCTCACTCTCACTTTCTCTCTCTCTCTCATTGGTGTCCCTCTTATGAGTAGTTTTAAAATTCCATTAAAATAGTATATTATAATATAACAGTCCATTGAAGTGTAGCATTTTAATGTAACTGTATAAATTGCCAAATGCAGGTTTAAATGAATAAAGAAAGAAAGAAAGAAAGAAAGAAAGAAAGAAAGAAATAGATGCTTTCACTCCTACAGTACCTTGTTTGGGCCAATTGAGCTCTTTCTGACAGACGTAAACGCTCCTCCTGTACTCAGGTACCACGTCTCAGAACACTGTTCTCACTGTATCTTCCCAATAACGGAAGACAGACCGGGTTTATTCCCCACCTCAATGATCTGAATCTCGCTTCCTCGTTTGGCTGAATTCCAAAATGTCCTCCCACGTCCGATAACGAGTCATTTCGGACTTAGCCTCTGTTCCGAGTTCTTTCGTCATCGGCGGTCTGGTGTTCTCACAGACGCCACAGACGTCCCAGACGATCCGTCTGTAACCCGTCACTGAAGAAACGTCTCCTGAAATCACAAGCACACTTGCAGTACCGACGCACGCAAGAACTCGACTGCAGTCGGATTTCTGCTGTACATATAAACTGACTCCGTATCTGAGAAGCTTAAGACGTGTGAGAAAAGAAAACACCATATGGCACGTAAGACTCGCCAAGTGAAGAAGAACCACCAGTAATAAAGCTCTAAAATAGACTCCAGGGGAATGTGAGAGGTTTTATTTGGTCAGAAAAAACTGTGAGATTGAACAATGAAAGGGATCTTCTGCGCAAACAGACTGGCTTTGTGTCTGAGATGCGACGGACAGGAAGTCAGATACGTGCGTGCGTGTGTGTGTGTGAATATAGAATAGCAGCTTAGACAGAATGGATGGCTGGATAAAATGTTTATGAAGAGAAAATGAACTGTTTCCTCGAATGAATCCACCGCCGCTGCCTTTATGCATTCGTTTATCTGCGAAAGTTCCCACTCGGATTTTAGTGTAATCCCGCCGCCTCACTCCGCCGCCCGACTTTTCATTAAATCACCCGGCGTATTTTTTGTGTGGAAATGGGTTTGTCGTATAATGGAAGCAGATTGTGAATAAAACTGAAAAAAAAAAAAAAAAACGAAACACTGAAAGAGAAAGAGAGTGTGTACGAGCATATGAGTGTGTGTTCGAGTAATACGCCGACTCTTACAGGTTATTAGAGCGTAATAGTACCTTTTTCTTCCTATAATCACGGCGCCGTTGAATTCTGAGGAACATGACCTAATAATAAACAGATTAAAATCGCATAATTGTTAAAAAAAAAAAAAAAAAGAAAAGAAAAAAGAAACTGTAACTTTACGTTTTCTTACGTCTCCGGCCGAGAGGTTTGTGGTTCCTCCATAACGTAGCGAGCTGCGTTTCTTTTTCTTTCTTTCTTTTTACCAGAAAGAAAAAACGTCGCTGGCGAAGGAACGGCTGCTCATAGCTGCTTTAATGTAAGTGATAACGACTCTTTCGCAGACATTCTGCAATATTAAATGTAACCATAAACGGATAAAAGTACTAATCATTGTCATTAAGCGCACTGCTGTTATATATATAAAAAAATAATGTTTAAAATATTATCACTTACAGTTTCCAAAAAAAACACACTTAGCTAGCTAGCATTAGCCTTTCACAGAACAACGACATCACCTCCTAAATCCGATTAGTGATTTGTCGTGACGATAATACTTTTCTGTTTTCACTGGTAGCTAGCAAAATGCTAGCATTTTTATTTTTTTTAACTAACACACAGGTGCAGTGCTTGGAGTCACTTTCAAAGCAACAGGTTTAGTCATTCATGTTGAACAGCACTTATATAGTCTGGCCCTTTTCCCCCTACTTTGTGCAGGTCTCAAGATGATGTTAGCCCAATTTGGTGATTGGACAAAATTTGGAGGAGGAGTAGCACGAATGGTACTTAGATGGAAGCATGTTATTGTAACGTTTGACCAGTAAGTGGCACTGTTATCAAATTTGTTGCATTGCTTCAGGGCATGGTCCTGAAGCTGCCTACCAAGTTTTGTTTCAGTGTCCTGTTTGGCTTCGCTGTCAGATTCGTTGACCCGTTACGGACGAACCGTATGGAATATTCCAAATACTTTTGATAACGTTTGTGAGGCCGACGATGACGTGCTGTTGAGTGGACAAAATTTACAGGAGGAGTATCGGAAAAAAAAAAAAACGTTGTTTATTTTTGACAAAATCCAAGATGCTGGAAAATCAAATTAGGCGGAAATTGATGCCATAGAGTGCGCTGACCTCGTCTCAACCCGGGGAATCCAGGGATGTCTGGCTGGATTTAAAATTTTGGGCACAGGGTTCAAAGGTTATGCCCGTAAAAGTACTTCAAAATTTGCTCAGATGGTGGTGCTAGAGCGCTAGCAGCACTTGACCCTCCTCAATCACTGTGCCAAATTTCACAACTTTTTACCAGACGGTTCTGTGTGCTGCCATAGACACCCTAATCCCAAGAAGAAGAAGAAGAAGAAGAAGAAAAGGTAGAATAGCAATAGCAATGACTTATGAATGGTCTTGGTGATGTAACTAGTCTTCAGAGAGAAATCCTGTCTCTGTGAAATATATGAAAAACAAGAGTGTTTTAAATGAATGTGTGTTTATATTGACATGAGACATTTGGCAGTGAAATGGCGGCTCTTTGTGTCCTAAGCCAAAACAAACAGAGTGTTGAAGCAGCCATGTTGCGTCTGGTTTCAGTTACAGTTTAAACACCGCGGCTGAAAACAGCACTAATCATTAAACTCTGTACACTTTGACACTCACTGCCGTCTTGATGTATTGTGTAATTAATATTTCCATATGCCCGAGTCGGACGTTTCGGCACGTCTCTCTCTCTCTCTCTCTCTCTCTCTCTCTCTCTCTCTCTCCTGCGCCATCTTTCACACCGACAAACCGAGTGAAAACGAAAAACGAGTGAAAACATTTACAAGTGCGAGCCGGCCCCATTACGCTGCCAATTCTTTCATGCCAGAAAACACTGAATATTCATAGAGCGACTCGACGATAAGCTTCACAGGGCCACTGCGCTCATCATCATTACACACATACACACATACACACACACACACATCCGGAGTGCTTTAAACTCATGATCAGAAGTGTGCAGATTTGATAATGAGTGAATACTAATACACATAATCAATATTATTAGTTAGCAAGGGCTCTTGAATCCTGGATTCTGATTGGTCAGATGGTGTCGATTCATTTTCTTTAACAGCGGCTCTGACAGTATTGACAGGTTTATATTAATCTACTCATTTTGATACGTTGTTGTTTCTATAGGGCGCACGGTGGCTTAGTGGTTAGACTCACGCCTCCAGGGTCGGGGGTTCGATTCCCACCGTGGCCCTGTGTGTGCGGAGTTTGCGTGTTCTCCCCGTGCTGCGGGGGTTTCCTCCGGGTACTCCGGTTTCCTCCCCCAGTCCAAAGACATGCATGGTAGGCTGATTGGCGTGTCCAAAGTGTCCGTAGTGTGTGACTGGGTGTGTGAGTGTGTATGTGATTGTGCCCTGCGATGGACTGGCATCCTGTCCAGGGTGTACCCCGCCTTGTGCCCCATGCTCCCTGGGATAGACTCCAGGTTCCCCCGCAACCCTGAAAAGGATAAGCGGTATAGAAGATGGATGGATGGATGGATGGATGGATGTTGTTTCTATAGTAACAGTTCGTTCACCGGGAATCGTATGGAAAACAGTGCACGTAAACGGAATTTGAAAACACGTGTGTGATCGTTGCTACTTTTTTGTAGTTGTTTTTTACATTTGTGGAAATTGCAGGAGTTCAACAACGTCCCATTTGTCAACGCTCCTTTAACTATGGAAACTATGGGTGCTTTTACACCTATTAGTCCAGTCGTCGAGTCCGAATCAACGTGAGATCGCTCAGACGCTCTCGGATCGGTTGTTTTGGTCAGGCGACCCGAGTGTGATTGCTGTGTTCTTATCTGAACCGAGAGGAAAATATACCAAGTCAAAGGGATTAAAAAACGTACAGTACGGTAAATGTGCAAGCACACCACGATGCTTATTCTATGCCATTGCTGTAAGAAAAAACGCATTATGGAAGCTCTTGTTCTCTGCATCCTTTTTGGTCCAACGAACAGTAAAAAGGTGGTTTTAGGCGCTCGGGTTTTGAAGCATGAGTTCACAGGAAGCGAATACTGCTCTGCAATCACTCTCTGATTTCCCCTGTCAGAGTCTAATTGGCGTCAGCAGCAGGAGAGTTTTTCACATGCGGCTCTCTGTAATCACAGCACAGCTTCTCCGGGATGGTGAGAAAAATGTGGAAATTCCCAAAACCCTCTGCGCTCTCCCTCCACCCTACTCCCCTCTCCCCCACCCCCCACCCCCAACCAATCGGACGCTCCTTGGCGGTTTTTGCCAACTCTTGTTTGAAATGTTTATTTGTTCTTGTGCTCACACATAAGCGAGTAAACAGCAGCATTATGGTGAGGGATGTAGGGATTAAAGTGTGCTAACAGATGGAAAAGATCACCAAAGGGGTGGATAAGCGGTGCGGTTCGACAGGCAAGGGCCACGACGCGTTTCACACTTCCTGACTCCGCTCAATCGCTTGGGCTTTCCCTCCCGCTTCGCCTCCCTCCCTCATCCTCGCACCGTCTATCGATTTCTACTAGGGGAGGGATTCTCATAATCCTGTCTGCACTCCTGTAGTGTTTGAGATGGATATGTGCAATTTAGAGGCGCTGTGTTTACACCGCCACACTCCGCAAACAAATACAAGTCGAGCAGGAACGCTAACATGCGCCGAGCATGAACTACAGAGGATTAAAAGTTCGACGGCGAGTCTGGAATTTTGATTGGGGCTGACGAGCGCTACAGGTCAATCCCAGGGTGTGTGAAAATGTTGTGAGAAAACACACTCGGAATGAAAATTCAGACAGAATTTTTTTTTTTTTTTAATTCAAAAGATGGGTTGCTCCCCGTCTCACAACAACATGCCAGTAGGTGGAACTCTAAATAGCCCCTAGGTGTGAATAAGTGTGTGAATGTGTGTGTATAGTGCCCTGAGATGGCCTGACATTTATCCTATCCTGGTCATATTCCCGCCTCACATGCAGCGTTCCCGGCACCGGATTCACCGGCTCTGGACTGACCGCAACCCAGACCAGGATAAATGTTAAAAAATGAAAAACAACTGCTTATTCCCTTTTTGCATCAGAAAAAAAACCAGTGCATTTTATTTCTCCTTTCACACTGACACCTGTTCGCTTAACTCACTCTATTCTGACAAAAAGAACTGAAAGAGATTTCAGTTTCAGGGTTGAATGACCTCCATTACTCCATCTTTCCGTTATTACCATCCATTAGCCGTTCCTCTACTTTCTATGTACGATAAGAACGTAAGCTATAACGTGCCGGTTCTGTTTTAAATATCACGGCATACAATAAACGCTTCCTTCGAAATGTTATTTTAGTATGTCGCCGTTCTTTCCCTTTCCTTTTCTCAGTAATTGCTCTGCTGAGTGGGGACGCAGTGCAGTGGGTGCTATTTGTTTAATTTGCTCTTACTGTTCAAAATGGCATTAAAATGATAGTTCGGAGCATTACGGGGCCAAAGGGACTGCGCTGAAAATGTCAGAGCACTCATGCCGCTCGTCGTGGGTGTTGATTTTCAGCCGCTAAGAGTCGCGAAGTGGAATTACTGCAAAAGTGCTCGCATGGAAATTCTTCACATATTAAAAGGGGTTTAGCTTTTTTCAGTGTGTGCCATGTGTATAGTATTAAAGCTGCTGAAAATATCTACATATTCATTTAGTCATTTGCTCTCGTACAGAAACAATATATAGTGCTTGGAGACTAATGCTGGATTGTATATGTTCTAGAGAGACCAGGCTGGTAACTAAAGTACTAAGGACTAATATAACACCATTAGTGTCAGTTCAGAGATATACAAAGAGTGGATATGTGTGTCGGCCACGGCCCTTTCACTGCGACTAACGGTCAGAGGTCACATCTTTACTTAAATAATAAATGCTAAATTAACAGATAACATCATATTAACTGGGACTGACAGGTATTGAGGTCACGCTTCCGTTACTCGGATCTACACTAAAGCCACACCCCTTTTATTGTAACTAACAGGCACAGGCCAGTTCTTCTTCAGTTGTAGGTGGCAGGCCACACCTCCTTCACTGGGAATGACAGACACAGAGGCCACACCTCCTTTAGTGAGACTCACAGGTACAAAGGCCACACCTCATATAGTGAGACTCACAGGTACAGAGGCCACACCTCCTATAGTGAGACTCACAGGTACAGAGGCCACACCTCCTATAGTGAGACTCACAGGTACAGAGGCCACACGTCCTTTAATGAGACTCACAGGTACAGAGGCCACAAGTCCTTTAGTGAGACTAACAGGTACAGAGGCCACACCTCCTTTAGTGAGGCTCACAGGTACAGAGGCCACACCTCCTTTAGTGAGGCTCACAGGTACAGAGGCCACACCTCCTTTAGTGGGACTCACAGGTACAGAGGCCACACGTCCTTTAATGAGACTCACATGTACAGAGGCCACACCTCCTTTAGTGAGACTCACATGTACAGAGGCCACACCTTCTTCAGTAAGACTCACAGGTACAGAGGCCACACCTTCTTCAGTAAGACTCACAGGTACAGTAGCCACACCTCTGATGGCACAGCCACCTGATGGCACACTTCTTTTATAGTGACTAATAGACAGAGACCACAAGACTTTTCACTGAAACTGACATGCACATAGGCCACGCCTCCTTCACTGGGACTGCTAAACAAAAAGTGGCATCACAATCACTGGGAGTGACAGACACAGAGGTCGTGCCCATTTCACTGAGACTGAGACACAGAGGCCACGCCTCCTACTAATCGTAACCTTATAATATAAAGGCTAGGCGCTAGGCATGAGGTATCGGACTTATAAATATATTTTAGCCTACTGGTAGAGACATCTCCTAAGGTCCTTTCTTCTCTTTGTTTCATCCTTAAAACAATTTGGGTTGACCTTTTCTCTTAGATGCAGCAGGTAACAAGCACACATTCCCTCCCAGAAACTGCACTGCCGTGTTTGTTTAAAAACAGCTTCCCGCCATTTCTGTCAAACCACAGACTGTGTGCTTTTGTCCCTCTTTGTCTCTCTCAGACGGGCGTCTCTTGGTGGGATGCTTGGGCCGTTTGCCCTTGCTCCGTGTGAATTGATTACACACCGCTGCGTTTGACTTTGACAAATATGACCAGCGGGAAGAACTCTTCTCAAGCTGCAAGGTGGCGTCTCTTCTTCTCCCGTCTGCTGTCTAAAACACTTGATCTTTCTGTCTTGGCCCATCAGTCAGACCTCTTCCTTTTCCCTCCGTGTTGTAATGTAGCTCACGGCAGCCGTGCATGAAACGCCTGTCTCTGGATGTGAAGCTCTTTGAGAGGTCCGCTACAGTTCTCTGTGCTGTCATGCGTCTGGTTTACAAAGATCCCTATCTCCAGATGGATGAAGCTGACTTCTAGGAATTCAAGCTTTGTCATATTCAACATGCTCTCACATCTGGAAATTCCCAGATCCAGCTGCTGTGAATAAAGTGAATAATTAACGTTACATGCTCGTTATAACGTCACCGTTATATCGATTTTCTACGTTTTTTTTGGAAAATGACCAGTCCAACACCTGCCATCTCCAAAAGATCATGATTGTCCTTACCTATGGATGTTAACAGCGGCGTTTCTCTCCCTGTGGATAAGAACCAATCCCAGTGTGTGTGTGTGTGTGTGTGTGGCAGTGTGCACTTTCCTCCAAGCATGTTCAGCATCGGCTTGAACGAAAATTGTCATACGATAGACTTTAAAAACTAAAGAGAGCTGGTGAAATTAGTTCAAGTGTATAATAGGCCTGGAATATAATCTCTCATCTATCTGTCTATCTATCTATCTGCTCCACAATATTGATCTGATAGACCAGAAACGATGCATTATATTGTTCAATAAACTATCTATTACGTTAGCGACCATGGCTTTTGCTAAATTAACGCTAAATCCGACCGGCTCACGTTTCACTCATTATAGCCTTCATGAACTGCGTGTGTGAGATCAGCTTCTCACGTCCCATCCACCCAAACCCCAGCGTGATGAAGGAGGCACTTGTCTTTACTTTAATGAAGAAGGTCTTGTTTGTTCGCTCCAGCTCTCCTGAACGCACCGAAGCGTTTGACAATGTTACGGTAATAAGCAGCAGTTTGAAATGATATAATGAGGGACTGCATAAACACAGGAGGAAGTGTATACAGCTCTTTAATCTTTCTCGGAGCTTAGACAGGATGTGCTAGCAATTAGCCGTGAGTATAATACAGGGGGTAAATCTAAAGCGTTTAAAAAAAAAAAAAGATGACATATTTGTACTTTTATATATATATATATGATGGGTCTACTTATAACAGTTAGAAAAAAAATATTCCTGCAGCTAATAAGTTCAGGCTATTAGCTTAAAGAAATCATATTTAAGCCAAATCTGAATAAATCCTATTACGTTGATGCTTAAATCCTTTCTTTAAAGAAACAGTGTGGTATATGAGCATTATAAATACTTATTTAATATTTAAATATGTCGCAGATATGTTATCTTTCTTGTCCAGTGAGGTAAAATGGACAGTTTAATTATGTAGTGTTTGGGATTTCTTGCTATAATGCTAGTTGGTGTTCTAGCTTGTTTACTATAATGCTAGTTTGTGGTTATATTTTGTGTTTCAGTCTGATCGCTATAATGCTAGTTAATAGGTTATACTGTAGGTGCTAGTTGATAGCTCATGACTAAGAAATTTTAGTACTAGCTAAATGTTTTAGCTTGTTTACAAAAGTTTCATTTGGTAGGATAGTCTGTTTACTGTAATGCTAGTTTGTAGATTATCCTGTCATAATGCTGGTCAGTAAGTTTTAAATAAGGCTAATCTGTGGGCTAGTCTGTGCACTCTAACAGCTCTGGCTCATTATAATGCTAGTTCATAGGTTAGTGTATGTTATTATGCTAGAAGCTAAGAGTTAGCTTGTTTACAAAGGAGTTTGTAGGATAAGCTGTTTACTGTAATGGTAGTTCATAGGTTAGTGTGTGTTATTACACTAGAAGCTAAGAGTTAGCTTGTTTACAAAGGAGTTTGTAGGATAAGCTGTTTACTGTAATGCTACTTCATAGGTTAGTGTGTGTTATTACGCTAGAAGCTAAGAGTTAGCTTGTTTACAAAGGAGTTTGTAGGATAAGCTGTTTACTGTAATGCTACTTCATAGGTTAGTGTGTGTTATTACGCTAGAAGCTAAGAGTTAGCTTGTTTACAAAGGAGTTTGTAGGATAAGCTGTTTACTGTAATGCTACTTCATAGGTTAGTGTGTGTTATTACGCTAGAAGCTAAGAGTTAGCTTGTTTACAAAGGAGTTTGTAGGATAAGCTGTTTACTGTAATGCTAGTTCATAGGATAGCTGTTTGAAATACTGCTGATTCGTGTATTTAATATAGCATTAATTCATGTATTAGCGTGTTTACTCTCATTAGCTCATATGTTAGCATGTGTACTGTAGTATTTATTCATGTGTTAGCCTGTTGTTAAGTGGAGTCACTAGTGAAATGGGAGTATGTGATTGTAGGAGCTTATTAAGCGGTCCAATATGAGAGATTTTTTTTTTTTTTTTTTAATAAACAATAAAAATAAGAACAGCTGAATAAGATATTAGATACTAGCCAACTCCAGATACTAGCTTTTTCCATTTCAATTACAACACACGGAAACAATGACGCAGACAAAAACAAATCATTAGCATTAATTTCTTATTTGTTTTATTACTTTCTTCTACCCCAGAGAGATATGAACGCTTCATGATCGCTGCTTCTTCGTGATCTTCCAACGTTAGAGACCTAAATCGGATTTAGCACCAGTTTAGAAACAATCTCAACTGGGTGGTTAATGGGGAAGTGTTGGTGTTTTGTATGGTCAGATGCACAGCTAAAGGGGGAAAAGCAAAGGGAATGTTAAATCACAGCTCGAGCTTTTATCCCCTCTATACTGGTTACTTGGACAATAATCATGGATCACACTCTCCCTTCCTGTATCACACTAATGGTCCCTTCCAAGGGTGCGAGTTCCTCCCTAATCCCTCTCCAATCAGTGAGCAGAAGGTTACACACTTCCCCTGCTGTTCAGCCTGAGCGCTGCTGCCGTGCCCTATAGTGAGCCCCGAGCAGTCTCCCGAGATTACACACCAGAGCTATGATTTTCCCCTTCACATCCACACTGTCTTTTGTCTCACCATCTGTCCCACCCTTCTCTCTCTCTCTCTCTCTCTGTCTTCATTCACTCTCTTTACTCTGTCTTCTCTTTCTTCTCTCTCTCTCTCTCTCTCTCTGTCTTCATTCACTCTCTTTACTCTGTCTTCTCTTTCTTCTCTCTCTCTCTCTCTGTCTACATTCAGTCTCTTTACTCTGTATTCTCTCTCTCTCTCTCTCTCTCTCTCTCTCTCTGTCTACATTCAGTCTCTTTACTTTGTCTTCTCTTTCTTCTCTCTCTCTCTCTGTCTTCATTCAGTCTCTTTACTCTTTCTTCTCTCTCTCTGTCTACATTCAGTCTCTTTACTTTGTCTTCTCTTTCTTCTCTCTCTCTCTCTCTCTCTCTCTCTCTGTCTACATTCAGTCTCTTTACTCTGTCTTCTCTCTCTGCTCTTCACTCACTCTCTTCCCTCACTCTTACTGTATGTCTCTCTCTCTTCTCTCTGTCTTCTTTTGCTCTCTACTCTCTCTGTCATAAGTCTCTACCCTGCCTTTCACCCTTCTCTTTCTCTCTCTCTCTTTTCACTCATTCACTTCTGTTGCGCTCTCTCCTCACACTCTCTTCAGTAGCTCTCTTCTCTCACTCTACTCTTCTCTCTCCCTGCTGTCTCTCTCTCTCTATCATTCTTTTCTTTCTCTCTTTGCTCTCTTCTCTCTCACCCGCTTCTCTCTGCCATAACTCTCTTCCTTTGCTCTCTTCTTTCACTCTATTCTCTCTTTCCCCCCTCACCCTTTCCTCTCTTTCTTTCTTTCCCTCATCTCACTCTTTTCTATCTCACTTCAAATCCCTTTCTTCTCTCACTTTCTCCTATCTCTCTCTTCTCTCATACCCTTCTCTCTGTCTTCTGTCTCCTCCCATCCTCTTGTCTCTCCATTACTCTCTGGCCTTCACACTCTCTCTGCTTTTCTCCCCCTTTTTCCCGTCCTCTCTTCTCACCCTCTTCTCTCCCTCTATTCTCTTCCTCTCTGCTCCTACTCTCTTCTCCTTCTTTTGTCTTCCTTTCTTTTCATTCTCTCCTCCCCCTCTCTTCTCACTCTTTCCCCTTTCTCTCTCTCTCTCTTTGATCTCTTCTCTCGCTATTGCTCTCTTCCTTCGCTCTATTCCTCTCACTCTCCTCTCTTTCTATCAGCTCACCTTTTCGTGCCCTCGAAAAGCTATCGATGAGAAGACAAACGGGATGAAAAGTCTCATTTAAACCGGTCAGTGTTGTAAGACAGCACCCCCTCTTGGTGAAGATTGATTTCATCGGCACATTCCCGTCATCAACATTCCTCCTGCGCTTCATCCACATCATCTGTTGCTAAAGACACTACTCAGGAAATGCGTAGCCATCCTGAAGCTTGTGGCCAGAAAAGTGTACAACACATACAGAAGCGTTTGGACAGAGTGTCTGTTATAACATCACTTCCTGTTTTAGCTTTTTCTCTAGAAAATCCGAAGTCTGTTTTTAACGATGCCATTAATACATTTTTACTATAATGTCAGTTTTTTTTTTTTTTACTTAATGCTAATTAAATAAGTTCATCGCAAAAAGTTTTAAAGTACGTCTCATGAGGAATACCAAAATAGTGCTGAATGAGGGAGTCTTGCATCAGTTGGAGAAAATGAGGAGAATATGAATACACTCACTCATGTATTCAGAATTTTTTTTGTTTGTTTGTTTGTTTGTTTGTTTTTTGCGTTGCTGAAGAACCATGGAGAGAAAAAAAACCTGGAGAATGTGGAATTAAAAAAAAAAAAATTAAAAATGCTTTTTTTTCTTCTTTTTTTTTTTTATCAGTGGTGATTAAAACTGAAATCTGTCAGGGAATTTGAGAGAGTGGAGTAATGGCTTATCAAGAGCTCTTAATTGGCATATGAATGTGTAATTCGGTCACATTCGAGTGAGCAATGACCTGACCGGCCGGTGAACGCCGTCTTCAGGGAGAAAAGCGACAAAACTGGCAGTGTTGTTTTCATCCAGCACGGGAGTCTGAAGAGAGCCAGACTGAAATATGACAAATCTATTAGAGCAAGGTGGAAAGTTTGATTGGACGAGAAGTCCATTTTTACAAAGAGATCAATGCAGGAAAGAACAGCAGTGCTAATAAATCATCATTTTCCGTATAGAAACATCCCCATAGGTCTGTTCAGAAGGTATTGGCTACAACAGGAATCCATCCATCCATTTTCCATACTGCTTATCATACACAGTGTTGTGGGGAGCCTGTCCAAGGGCACTCCGGGGACGAGGTGGGGGACACCCCGGATGAGGTACCAAACCTTTGCAGGGCACAATCACACACTATGGACAATTTGGAAATGCCAGTCGACCTACAACACACGTCTTTTACTGGGAGAGGAAACCGAAGTACCCAGAGGAAACCCCTGAAGTACAGGGAGAACATGCACAAAGGGTAGAGGCGGGATTCTAAACCACAACCCCAGAGGTGTGAAGCAAACATGCTAACTCGTAAGCCATCGTGCCTCCAACAACAGGAGTCATGCACCGCAAAAATAAATAAATAAATACACTTTAAAAATCTTAGCAAAAATTTGCTGAACATTGTATATGCAAGTTTATCTAAATTTTAGCTTCAAATTGTCTTATTCTAAATATTATGAGCTTAAAAAATTTGTTTAAAATTAAAGAAATAAATTGAATAATCGGCGGATTCGTGGTCAATTTCGTATCCAGATGCGGCTGATTATTAACAAAGACGTGGATTTACGACCTGCATCTGAACACACAGTCTGGGAAGGGTCTCCAGCCATGTCTTCATGCATCGTCAATGTGTTTTTGTGTCTCGAAGTTAACCGTTGCACCATGACCACTGTCTTCACAGAAGTGAGGGTCCATGAGTAGTTTGTAGCGACTGAATAAAGTCCTCCAGCTGCGTTCTGGGTTAGTTTCAGAGGTCTGATGGTGCGCAGTGGGAAGCCAGGAGCCAGTTTCTGTAGTCCAGTCTTGAGATCTTCTAGACACAGTAACCTCTATGGAGAGATAAGACTAAATTCTACTGATGTTGTAAAACAAATGTGACCAGCAACGTTAGCAGAGAATGATGGTCGGGAGGTTTTTGTGTGTGTGTGTGTTGTCAGATAATGGACTGAATTTATGGAGGAGAGAAGAAAGAGAAAGAATCACACTGAAGATCCAGGTGGAAATAAAAGCCCTGAGTAGCAGCTGTAAAAAATGGGAGGGGGGTTATTGTATTCTCTACAAATTTTTATTTATTATCAGGTATAGTGCCTAAATACTTGTGAATTTCAACCAATCCGATCGTATGATTATCAATAGTAGTCAATGACACTGCTGCCTGACTACGCCTGTAATCAATACTCATAGCCTTGGTTTTATCAGCATTTAAAACCAAATCAGAAGATTTGGGACAGGACGCGTCATGTGACATCATCACAACGCGCATTCATTCAAAGCACTCGTCGGTTCACGTGCGTCGAACATGAGTACAGCTAAAATGTCTCGTTTACCAACAAACATCACGACGGAAGAGCCCGCAAAACAATTTCCTGCAGTTGCGATTTCGCCGATTCAAGTAGTTTTCTGCAAAAAAAAAAAAAACAAGAACATAAAAGTATCGTAATTTAGCAAATTTTGAAAAATTCCGCCGCAAAATCGAGCATTTTTGGCCGCAACAATTACGAAAAAGAACATCGGCGAAATCCTGGCCACAAACCCGGCTTTAGCTAGCTCACCAAAACGAATCGAGTGCTAGCTTAAGGTAGCTGCTAATCCAGCTGCACATATCAGATGTTTTTTTGATTACACCAGATACTGACTTTTTCTGAATTAAAATTCAACACAATAAGTGGGAAACTATCAGATTTCTATCAGATAATGATAAAAATGCTGATAGGGCCTACTTTTTTCTAGTCTACATTTGCATAATCATATTTATTTGGTTTTGTATCTGGAGATTCCTTTTGACAGATTAGCTTTCCAAGTAAACGAATTAATCTGACTGATAGCATTGAGCGAGATGTTGGATTCATCAATATTTGTTTCTTTGTGTGTTAATGTTTGTGTGTGTGTCTGTGTGTGTGTGTGTGTTTCTGGGTGTGTGTAGATAATTAGCATTGCAAAATGAAGCCAATTAGCGCTGTGCAAAACACCATTTTCAGCTCCATGAAACCCCAGTGCTAAATTGCCAGAGCTGGAAGTGCTCCTAATGAACTAGTGAGAATCGCTAGGCAGAGATTAGGTGTCTTTAGGGTAGAGGGGAAAGTCGCACAGTCCAAACGCTAGAGATAAACACTGGCTAAGATCCGTACGGAGAGCTAGCAGGCTTGAAGATAACCATAGCTCTTCTTAATCTTCCAACCGAGGAAAGAGGAAGAGTCAAACTACACACAGGTTTTTATCAGCAAACAGAGCCATTATCACTGCTTCTCAGCTGCGCACCGTCCGTATCTGCAGGCGAGGTTTAGCTAATGTACCCGAGTCACATGACCTTCAGAATTAACAAAGCGCCTGACAAATGTGTGTCATTCTTTTGTTGTCATGTATTCAGAAAATCTGTTTGAGCTAATTAAAAATCTAATTTGTGTTTTAATCTGTTTACTCTAATGCTAGTTTGTGTTTTAATCTGTTTACTGTAATGCTAGTTTGTGTTTAGCCTGTTTACTCTAATGCTAGTTTGTGTTTTAATCTGTTTACTGTAGTGCTAGTTTGTGTTTTAGCCTGTTTACTGTAATGCTAGTTTGTGTTTTAATCTGTTTACTGTAATGCTAGTTTGTGTTTTAACCTGTTTACTGTAATGCTAGTTTGTGTTTTAACCTGTTTACTGTAATGCTAGTTTGTGTTTTAGCCTGTTTACTGTAGTGCTAGTTTGTGTTTTAACCTGTTTACTGTAATGCTAGTTTGTGTTTTAATCTGTTTACTGTAATGCTAGTTTGTGTTTTAATTTGTTTACTCTAATGCTAGTTTGTATTCTAACCTGTTTACTGTAATGCTAGTTTGTGTTTTAATCTGTTTACTGTAATGCTAGTTTGTGTTTTAACCTGTTTACTGTAATGCTAGTTTGTGTTTTAATCTGTTTACTGTAATGCTAGTTTGTGTTTTAATCTGTTTACTGTAATGCTAGTTTGTGTTTTAATTTGTTTACTCTAATGCTAGTTTGTATTCTAACCTGTTTACTGTAGTGCTCGTTTGTGTTTTAATCTGTTTACTGTAATGCTAGTTTGTGTTTTAATCTGTTTACTGTAATGCTAGTTTGTGTTTTAGCCTGTTTACTGTAATGCTAGTTTGTGTTTTAATTTGTTTACTGTAATGCTAGTTTGTGTTTTAATCTGTTTACTGTAATGCTAGTTTGTGTTTTAATCTGTTTACTGTAATGCTAGTTTGTGTTTTAATCTGTTTACTGTAATGCTAGTTTGTGTTTTAGCCTGTTTATTGTAATGCTAGTTTGTGTTTTAATCTGTTTACTGTAATGCTAGTTTGTGTTTTAATCTGTTTACTGTAATGCTAGTTTGTGTTTTAACCTGTTTACTGTAATGCTAGTTTGTGTTTTAATCTGTTTACTGTAATGCTAGTTTGTGTTTTAATCTGTTTACTGTAATGCTAGTTTGTGTATTAACCTGTTTACTGTAATGCTAGTTTGTGTTTTAACCTGTTTACTGTAATGCTAGTTTGTGTTTTAATTTGTTTACTCTAATGCTAGTTTGTATTCTAACCTGTTTACTGTAGTGCTCGTTTGTGTTTTAATCTGTTTACTGTAATGCTAGTTTGTGTTTTAGCCTGTTTACTGTAATGCTAGTTTGGGTTTTAGCCTGTTTACTGTAATGCTAGTTTGGGTTTTAGCCTGTTTACTGTAATGCTAGTTTGGGTTTTAGCCTGTTTACTCTAATCTAGTTTGTGTTTTAATCTGTTGATTAAAATGTTATTTTTGTATTTTACTATTTTTTACTATAATGTGAGTATTTTTGTCACGTTGGCTTGTATTTTACATGGTTTACTGTGTTGCTAGCTTACTATAATGTTAGTTCACGATTTTACCATAAACCTAGTTTGTATTATAGCCTGTACACTATAATGCTATTTTATTACCATATTTGCTCAAATGCTCATTTGTGTTACAGCCTGCTTATTTTAATGACAGCCTGTCTCTTAACCTGTTTGTTATAAAGCTAGTTTGGGTTTAGTTCATGTTTGAGATTGTTTCCTGTTTGTGTTTTTGGTCCAAGATATAAGAAGTTTTCTTTTCAAGACTCCCCTTTTCATTGGAGTGTAATGTAGGAGTCTCTTTACTGTAATGCCACGTTGTGTTTTAAAACTATGTATATCTTAAACCATAGGTATGATGTTCTTTTTGTGGAATTCTGTGTTTGGTTTACGCCAGATGTAACAGGACCCCTGTTTTCCAAACAGTTGCACTTTGGACTCATCAATCCACAGAACATTCTCCTAAAAGGTTTGAGGATCATCAGGGTGTGTTTGGCAAAATTCAGATGAGCTTTAATGTTGTTCTGGGTTAGCAGTGGTTTTCACCTTGCTCTCTTCCATGGATGCCATTTTTGCCCAGTGTCCTTCTGATAGTGGAGTCATGAACAGTGACCTTTATTGATGCAAGAGAGGCCTGTAGGTCCTTCGATGTGGTCCTTGGCTCTTTTGTGACTTCCTGGATGAGTCGTTGCTGTGCTCTTGAGGAATATTGGAAGGTCGGCCACTTCTGGGAAGGTTCACTACGGTGCCGAGTTTTTCCATTTGGAGATAACGGCTCTCGCTGTGGTTCTTCGGAGTCCCAGAGCCTTTGAAATATCTTTGTAACCCTTCCCAGACTGATGTATTTCAATCACCTTCTTCCTCATCATTTCTGGAATTTCTGGAACTTTGGCACAGTGTGTTACCGTGTAAGACCTTTTAACCAAATTCATGCTGCTGACAAAGTTCTATTTAAGTGTTGATGTGATTGAACAGGGTTTGCGGTAATCAGACCTGGTTGTGTCTCGTCCAGCTGAACCCCATTATGAATGCAGTTTTGTAGATTTGGGGAATTAGTAACTACAGGGGCAAATACATTTTCACACAGGCCCAGTTGGTATTGCATAACTTTTTTGCTTCGATAAATAACATGATCATTTAAAAACTGTTTATGTGTTTACTTGGGTTGTATTGTTTTGTCTTAGATTTTGTTTTAATTTCAGAAACTAATTAGTATGAGATATATGTTGCACATATATCTCACAGTGTTCGTGAGGGCATTTGTGTGCCTTTGGTTTTTCTCTGACTGTACTGTGCTGGTTCTACCCCTGGCTGTGTCTGGAACAGTTCATAGGTAGGTTTGGCCACACATGAAAAACCTTGTATGAAGGGACGATAGTAGTCCAGGAATCCAATAAGCCTTTTCACCTCACCAACCATCTGGGCTTTCTGTCTTTTGAGCAACAACACTGCTTCCAGATCACAGGGATCCATCCGTACTCCTTCGGCTGAAACTAGGCACCCCATGTGCCAAACTTCGTGGCAGAAGAGTTCACACTTCTCAGGCCTGAGCTTGACACCGTGGCATCTGAGAGTCTTGAGGACTTTTCAGATCCCTTCTACATGTTCTTCAAAAGACCGGGCATAACACAGCACATCATCAAGGTACGGTGCACAGCATCCATCTCTGAGGGCGTCCAGGGTTTCCTCGACGCTGCGCTGGAATGACGCAGGTGCGTTGGACAGGCCAAAGGGTATTCTCACTCACTCATCTAGCCCCCAAGGGGTGATGAAGGCGCTCAAACAGTGCCACAGAGTCACTGCACTTCACCAATGCGATTTTGCCTGCGGGGACAATAATGCCGTCCTGTTTTATTCATAACCGCCCCAAATGCCTGCTATCCTTGGGGGTTTGTACAAAACTCACGCGAGTCTGAGCTTGCTCAGTTGATACAGCTATTGTACTGGAGAGCAGAGGGATTAGTGTGAGTGCTAGGCATTCAGGTTGGCCCTGTATTAGTTCCTCCACTACGTTCAAGCCAAGTATTGGTCTCTCAATTGGCATGTAACTCACTATAAAAGGAACATTAATGGAGACTTTTTATTGTTGTCGGTCCCTTGTAAGTTAATGGTGGTAACGGTCCAACCATCAAATGGGCTTACATCTCCATTTACTGTGTACACATCTAGCTTCTCTGTGGTACTCCAGAGCTCAGTAACGGGTCTAACCTCTGCAGTGGGTAAGTATTTGTCTTTCCAGACTCGACTGATCATGCTAACTTGCGCCCCGGTGTCAAGCAGAGCACGACCGTTGAGGTTGCACTAGGCCAGAGCTTTCTTCCCTATAAGGTTAACAATGGTCTCATTCTTAGTTCAGAATGGCATTGGACTGAGTACTGGTTGATGCTTTTCTTTGTAACTGGGCGGTTGGGTCTTAATGCATGGCGCTTTTGTGTGTTTGCGTTTGACGGAGTTAAGTTTAACCTCCAATATATTTTGGCAGGGTTTTGGGACATTGGGGACATGATCACTAGAATGGTATTTCCTCATCTGTGACACGATGGTCTGCTAGCAGGGGTTTTAGCTCGTTACAGACATTTTTGTGTTTGTGTCCTAGACCCTGATAAACAGTATGGACTAACACATCTTGGATGATGGATGGACTATACCTCACATCCATATTTGGCTGTTTGGCCACAAAGAGTATTTTCTGTTTAAGGCCTATCGCTCTGTACAGGAACTGCTGAGGCATTTCATTCTCTTTTTGCTTCACACACATCAGCTCCTGAAATAATTCTGTGCTGTTTTTTCTCCCCTAGGTGTGACTGAAGGAATCCTTTAAGCTCCTCAACTGTCATATCTTCCTTATTCATCAGCATTTCTTTGAAGCTGCCTGGTTTGATTATTCGTAGGGTACCCCTGACTAATTCAGCCTCGCTAAAATTCTCTTTGACCCCATCTTCCATCTGTCCGCATACACTGGTGTATGTGATGTCTGATTTGTCCCCCTTGTATCTTGAATTCACGATGCTGAAAGCAGGAGAGATCTCTTAGGGAGACTACCTTCTCTGCAGTTACTTTTGGGGTGCGTTCAGCAACAAATTCTAGATAGTCAATAGAAAGTCTAGAACACTGGTGGAACTTTTTCAAGCATTCCAAATGTGAGTTTGTCCTTCTGGGGGGAAGCCTTAAAGGTTCTGTGTATCTCTGTGGTTCCTTATTAAAAAAAGGTACCACGTAGAACGAGCCACAAAAAAAAAACAGTCTTAAAAAACCCTTTTGTCTAATGTCTGAGCCACACTGCACGATTTTTAGACTCCGAACTGATGTTGAAACACCGATTGTTTTGTCCTGGATTGTCCTTCACTTGTCCAGGGTGTACTGTCTTCCCACCTAGCGTTCCTGGGATAGGCTATGGGTCCAAAAAAAAGAAATCATATTCAATATATAAATCAACTCAAGCTGGGTGAAATCCATGTTAGAAAAGTCATCTTTCTGTTTTCGTAACCGTGTAAATTAGTCGCTTCTGACCTGAACGGAGCATGAGCGTTACAGAGTAAGGATTAGCATAGCATTAAGAGTAGCATAAGCACTTAGTGAGTCTTACATCTTAATAACATACCCGCTCCAATCACCTCATTACAGCTCTGACAGAAATGAGGATGAGTGTGGATAAAGAGATGAGGATATGAGACGGTGGGGTGGGGGTGGGGGTGCGGGGGGAGTTTTGCTGTAACTCAAACGCAAATTAGACACTGTAGACCGATAATGTGATGTTATCATCAGCCCCTGCGTATCTTCGCTAGCTTTGCCACCCTGACGTGAATCGGTGCAGCTGTTCTACCGGCTGCTGACATGCTTGACGTGTGTGAAAAAGAAACGTTCTACTTTTTTAAACGAGCCCCAAAATCTTCTCCGAATAATTTCCACACGCCAGAAAAAAGTCTCAAAAGGTGCCATGACCCGGGATGAAAGAAAGCATACGGATGATCCCAGATACCTCCAGATGTAATTGCAGACTAAAACTTAAGCCCGGTGACGTGACGGGAAATCTTTTCCTCGTTCTCCGGGTTTGTTCGGTTGTATTTATTCGACAGAAATCAAATATGCTCGAGTGAAATTGCAGATGAGGCGTGCAGATAAAAGGTTCATCGTCAAACAGTAATAAAGTATCAAAACGAGCTGGAGAAAATTAAACTGCACTAAACATGAGCCTGCTGATACTCACCACCTACAAATGGCTTGCAATTCCTCATACACGCACTGGCCTTTCTGTTCTCTTCCATCATATCACTATCGTGTTCCGAAAACAACGTTTAGTAATACAGAACCGTGTTCTGTTTTGTTTTGTTTGGGGGGTTTTTTTCGGCTGAAAACTGTACAGTACTACGGTAATGCGTGCTAATTAAAATGATCATGAATCATAATGGTTCATTAGCAGATCACACCGTGTTAGAAGAGCACATGTGGTCTTTTTTAGTATTTTATACATAGGTACATTTTTCGAATGTTAGTGGTTACGAAAATAAATCACGATAAAAAGAGGGGAAAGGTCTCTTAAGGTCGGTCGGCCGTACAGGGTTAGGAGTAAAGCAGGAATACAGTCAGTACGACATAACTATAAACTATATTAGTTCGCCAGATTAATAAATGACTTCCTGTCGTTTTCATTCCCGTAAGTGCTCGAGAAAAGTACTGATTTAAAAGAAAAAAAATAGTTTATCAGTGTCTTGTAAATACGAGAAATGGACTAGAGACTACGATTCCCATCAGCCACTGCACCTCATCTGATTAGGGCCAGCCAGGCCGAGGATACCGTGTCATCTATCTGCGGTACGGGAGAGACAGCCCTGCATCTGTACCCCAGAGAACACGTCAAGCGTCCTCTTTCCGTCGCGAGAGATCACACTCGAACTTGGAAATGCTTAGGGACATATTCGGAGGAGTTCCTGCAGATTTAGGCTGAGATGCGTCATGTGATGTCTCCTTTAGTGAACAGTGGACTAGTTCAACAAACAGACCTCATGTACAAACCGTAATGAACTTTCTTTTACGTTCACACTCTCCGTCGTGACCCGGATGAGGACGGGTTCCCTTCTGAGTCCGGTTCCTCTCAAGGTTTCTTCCTCGTATCATCTCGGGGAGTTTTTCCTCACCACCGTCTCCACCGTCTCGCCCAATAGGGATAAACTCACACGCTTAAAATCTCCATCCTGTGTTTATATGTTTCTGTAAAGCCGCTCTGAGACGACGTCCGCTGTTAAACGCGCTACACAAATCAAACTGAATTGAATTGAAGTCATCACAACACGCATTCAAGCAAAGGCCTCTTCGGTTCACGTGCATCGAACACGAGTACAGCTAAATGGTCTCATTTACCCACAAACATCACTGCAAAAGAGCCTGCAAAACAATTACCTGCAATTGCGATTTTGCCGATTCGAGTAGTTTTCCGGAAAGAAAAAAAAAAAAACACAAACAACTCAGCGAAATCTCAGCAAGCTTTTTTATTTTGGCCACAATGATCACAAAAATAGACTTTTTTTTTTTTTTTTTTTTTACACCTTGGATGTTAAAAACAGAATGCATTGAAAAAATGGCAGATTTCAGAGAACATAATACGTAGAGTTTACATTTTTAAAAAATTCATTTCTTATCAAAATGTGATTTCGTTCGTCCTGTACATAACTTCATTTAAACAAGTTTCTAATTTCTACATTCAGTTCATTTACACAGACAGCAATAATCTAATTATCGACCGTATTCTGAATAAGACGATATTCTGATTAAGGTGTTTTCATGAGTCGCTTTTAGAATATTCCTTTCATGTTCCCGTTTTACGTGTTATAGAACATAGATGGATTAACGTCACACGTCATTACGTCCCCGCGCCACGTCGTCCGACGTCCCTCCAGAATTCCACGTATCGACATGCAGTCGGTCTTCGTTATGGGACCGTATACAGTTTTGGGTGTTTTTATTTTTCATTTTATGAACGCTTCAAGTGCGGTTCATTATTCGTCGTGCTGTACGTGCTAATAGACGACTGCGTGAAGCCGTGGGCTGCGTCCCAAACCGCGTACTTACCTACTGTATAGTATATAGAGATACATGTATTTCTCCTACTATACAGCAGGTAAGTACGCGGTTTCGGACGCATCCGTGCTCTCTTGTTTGCTGTTAAATAGTCGAGCGCTGCCGTGTGAGCACGTGTCCTGTCGCACAATGCGGTGAAAACTCTCACACGACGTTAATAGTGTGATTAAGGTGTGTACACGTCGATAATATGCTCAAATATGCTCGAATTAGCATCTAGAGCCGGATTGTAACCAGCTTCCTGTGTTTCCTCAGCTGTACTGACGTAACTTGTACACACGTGTTGCATACATGTGGCCACACCCCCCTTCTTTTCCCACCTCAGAGCCACAGGTTTTAGTCGTTTCTTGGAGTATTTCCAAGATGGCCGCCGACCGGATGGACCTCACTAGAAGGATGTATCTGGTAATTCAGTGTATTTAGTGGATAGCATATGTAGAGGAGATTACAAATTATGGAATTCATTCCCCATGTAATATACACTGAAAATTATACAGAAAACTGAAATAAATAAAAATTTAAAAAAAGAAAGAAAATCCGATGAGTATCTAATAAACGAGCCGCCATTTGCTCTCTTCATCTACATGAAGTAAAAGTTCCCCGAGTGAGACCGGTCACCTTGGAGAAGTTGTAATAGCATTAAGAGATTAGGGACGGCGGCTCCTCCTGCGATTGGCCGTCGACCATCGCTGTGTCACGGCAGGCACAGGTGCCGATTGGCTGCAGGATCTTGTCAACGTCTGATCCAAACAGAAGAAGTCAAAGGTCACGCCTGCACCTTTACATCTCGCTCGGAGAGCTGAAGGTCACTCGGTGGTGGCTGATGGGAGCGCGGCGTTAAGCACGCTAAGAGTGGACATGAACATGACGGGTCATGTGGAGAAAGAAGGAGGAGGACCTGAGTGGAGCTGGAGGTGAGAGAAGGACGAATGGAGGTCGAGTGACTCGCGCAGGACGGAGGAAGGAGGTGACGTGAATCTCACGGCTGGAATTGGTTTGGATGGACATAACGTTTAGGAAGTTGGGTCCGAAGGGAAAAAAAAAAATCGATGGTCACTATGTCTCCTGTAGTGTCTTTTTAGACTGTACAGCAACGTAATGATCGTTTTAAAACATCATCTCTTCAACAATCATCTGAAGGAAGAGAGAAAAAAATCCAATTGCCTGTAGAACTAGGACATCCAGCAAAAGTTCACTCCTTCGCTTAAAGTAAGCTTTGTGCCAAATGCCTTGATTTCACTTCTGAGGAAAAAATAATAAGCCCTTTGATTAAGCACACAATTAGAAGTGCTTCACATATTTGCATATATTTCATCTGACAGAAATATTAAATTCAGCCTTTTTAGGTGGAAGTCAATTATAAAAATTGGCACAGTTCGGGACGACCCAGTAATGCTCGTTTGAACAGGATTGTGGGAATTGCAAAGCTAATACAGGACAGTTTATAGGTTTGAAAAGTTTTTTTTTTAAAGGTTTCTGAATAAACTGACGATTTCATACTGCTTTCTTTCATCTCTGATGCCTAGCTTGTAGTGAATAGTGCTCACTCCAGTAGTGTCTCCTATATCGGGTATTATAATGTTTTAATCATTGGAATTTGAATATTTTATTTAAAGTACTGTATATAATCATAATGTAGGTAGCTCACTGAGTCAGGACCAGCACCAGGGACCAGAAGTCTGAGTACTGACACATTTAAAGACTTTCTCTGATCTATGATGACTAGATGAAAGGAGCGATCCAGAGTAATATGGAATAGTGAAACATCCTAGATCGTTTATAATAACGATATCACTCTACAAATTCATATTCTATTATCGTGACTCTCAATTTAATAGCGGAAGTACTTGAGCGCTTTTATTTTATAAGAAAGTATTATTAAAATATTCAAATTTTCATATATACATTACACTATTTACTACACAGTATTACGCTATACTGTGTGTTTACTAGAAAGGTAAATAGCTATTATAAATAGTTTAAAAGTTTACGGAGTGTATTTAATGGAATATAAGGAAACCCTGGTTGTTTTCAATGTGTACTTTCCTCCTCAGAAAGAATCTTTACGGTATGGCGGAGTCATTAAGTCAGTCGAAGGTCATATAAGGTACGTCGGGTACATTTTAAAAATGGCCGCTGTGACGACAGAAACACCGCCTTCTTTCATTTTCACATCCGTGATCGATCGTTCGCTGGAGCGTTTACACGGTTACACGACTTTACACGAGCGCCGTCGTTTGATAGCAACGATTTTAACAGGATAAGATTCCAAAAACGAAGCCGTTCAATCCGGACAAACGTAAATGTGGTGTATAAAAGGAGGAGGAGTTTGCGTGTGTCCACGGTGGCCAACGTCGTGCGATGGCTGAGCTGTATTATCGGATCGTTTAGCACGTGCTGCGCTCAAGAGGGGCTCTTTTCAGCTCCTAACCACCATTTTTGAGCTCTGTGGGCGTGGCTAAAGGTAAATCGTCGTGGCTGGACACACGGCGTTTGCGAACGCACGCACCTGGGTGCGAAGGAGATCTTTCGAAGCTTTCAGTTTGACCATGAGAACATTTCCACACGAGTTTTACTCGGAGAAAGATTGATAAATATAGATATATTGGTGTCATAAAGGACGGTATATCACCTTTCTGAGGGTTTGGACACCGGACACAGTTGGGATAAAACGAAACCTATGAGCTCATCGTTTTTAAAGGTCTTAAACGTCGGAGGCGCTCACCTCCGGCTCCGTAACGGCGTTGGGATTGGGAAGTAAAAGCGATACTGTCTGGAAATGGGGGGAAATAAAATGAAAATCGCTGCCATGAGAAGGACAGATGGCTTTGACATTTACAGAAAGGGAGGCGTGATGTTGTCGTAGCTTCACAGGAGCCTTTCAGCCTGACCTTAACAACGTGCTCAATAGAACAAAGAGAAGATAAAAGTGTTGACTTAACACCGCCAATTATCCGTGTGTTTTCAGCACAATGGGAAACCCATAGCTGTAACGGACAAATCTCAGTGTGTGTTTGTTTCTTCCTGACCTTTTTTATTGGACTTTTATTGGTGTTGTGTTTGGATCGTGTACGGCTCCATTTGATCTGGACCGAGTGACTCATCGCTTTGGCTTCGACCCCAAATCCACACTGTCCAAATGAGCGAGAGGAGGAGGGGGCAGATAAATTCATCCCAGGGACTGTGTGTGTGTGTGTGTGTGTGTGTGTGAGGATGTTTCCGTTTTCATCGATTAAACGCATTTATATGCAGCATCGATAACGATATCGTATTAGTTCGAGTGCACAAATAGAAAGCTGTGATTTGTAGCTACAGTGCTGTCAGAGCCGCTGGTCTAGAAAATAAATCAACGCCTTCTGACCAATCGGAGACGAGTACGGCCAGAACGTGACCTGCACACGTTTGTGACTTCACCGTTGTGACATTGTGACTGCCTTTAGAGACTGTTGTATCTAACAGAATGATTCGTAGCTGCTGTAGAATCCACAAGGGCTTTCTCTCAGCCACACACACACACACACACACACACACACACACACACACACACACACACGTCATCTCTATCACTGCAGTCATTTAGAAAACTAATTAATCTTTTCCCACACACACCACGTGAAGCTAACAGCAGTGCTGAGAGAGAGAGAAAAAAAGAGAGGTAATAGAAATACAGAAGAAGATACATGGACAGATACTGAGAGAGAGAAAGAGAGAAAGAGAGAGAGAAATATGTAGATGGATACAAAGAGAGAGAGAGAGAGAGAGAGAGAGAGAGACATGGGGAGCAGCGAGAAAATTATGCTTTAAGGCTTGTTTTGCGTAATTAAAAACTTTCTTCATTAATCATTTGCACTGAAGACTCTCTCTCTCTCTCTCTCTCTCTCTTTCTCTCTCTCTCTCTCTCTCTCTCTCTCTCTCTCTCTCTCTCTTTCTCTCGCTCTCTCTCTCTCTCTCTCTCTCTCACTCCAAAGATGGATTTATAGTTCTCTCTCAGGCCATATCTATGTGTCTGTATTAAAAAACATAAGCAGCTGTGTGTGTGTGTGTGTGTGTGTGTGTGTGTGTGTGTGTGTGTGTGTGTGTGGTGTGTGTGTGTGTGTGTGTGTGTGTGTGTGTGCATGCTGTTGCTTGCTAATGGGTGAGTGTGTACTCTTCTTTTTCACTCTGTAATATAATTCTTTACACGCTTTCTGTTCATCCAAACGGTAATGTTCCACAGTTTAATCTGGTAATGCTGTAATCAAGCGCTGTCGAATTCTGGATTCTGATTGGTCAGAAGCTGTTGGTTAGTTTTCCATAACAGCAGCTCTGAAAGTAGCGCAGGTTTATATTAACACGCTCGTTCTAATACGTTAGCGTTTCTACAGTAGCAGCTCGATCACAGGGACTCGTACGATGGACGCTCTACGCAAACAGATTTTTGTTTTGTTTTTAAACACTAATATGGTGTAGTTTACTATAAGGAAAATTCATTTATTTAACCTTGATGGAAGGAGTCTCCAGTGTCAGAGCGTTATATATAATCCAATGGCTATATAAAATGTCATTTAGATGAAGGCAAGCACAAATAAATAAACCACTACATTATATTAGAACTAAACAATGTAGATAAGGATGTACAGTATGTTAGCTCAAAATATTGGCACCCCATAAGATAATGGGCAGAATTGTTTGAATAAGATAGCATATAAACGCACACGCACACGGAAGAAAAATGATTTGCCTTTTCTTTTTAACAAATATATCTATTATTAAACAAATGAATCGGAATTATTTATTCCACTTAATAAATCCCAAGCTGGGTGTTTTTTTTTTTTGTTTGTTTGTTTGTTTGTTGTTGTTTTTTTGTTGTTGTTGTTTTTCACAGAGGTGCTCCTGAGAGCTTTGTGTTTATGAAACGCAAACCTTTGCTCGGTTTATTCTCATTATTCATGAATAAATTATGTAAAACTGAGACAAATCCGTTTATTAGCTTTTTGACAAATCCTCAGATGAAATAGAAAAATTCAGACGCAACGAATGCTGGGAATTGGCTTCATGCCATGCGAACTAAAAAAGGGAGCGAACACACAGAACATCTTCTGCGTAGAAGTCCGATCGAAAGCAAAAATCGAACCCGATCGACCCTGAGTGTTCGGTAGCAACACCTTCTTATTTCACCACTTATTAAAAATGAATGCAGCACTTTCCTCAGCTGAACCTCAAGTCCATTACTTAAAGGAACAGCTCAGGCAAAAGTGAAACGCAATGTCCGCTTACTCCAAATGTAGTCCATCCATCAGCTGAGACATGCTTCTTTAGTTTGGCACTGGAGTGACCAAGCTAATTGAAGTATATAGCTACCAGTTTAGCATTGAGTAACCTGTACACACTCGCCTCAAAGGACTCCATAACACTCCTATTAATGAGGAATTCAACTGGGAAGGGAAATTGAAGTTGACTCCAAACGTCGTCTCCGAAAGTACTGGATTATCAAGGATCACAGACTACAAAGGAGATAAAATCTGTGATGGAGGACCATCTGTCTCACGGCCTGATGAGCTGAACACCTTCTACAGACTTTCAGCGGTTTGCGATGAACAAATCAAACAAAAGCGATCGAAATAGTTCGACACGACGAACGCTTCGAGTGGTTTCCACGAATTCACCTGAAAATGCAAGTTATAATGACTTCTCCAGTTTCAAAATGATTCACCCCCCTGAAGAGAATCCCTCACAACAGCACAAATACGCAAAACGGGTGTTGTCTCGAGCACACCTGATGCTAAACTAATCAAGGGCTTCATTAGTTGCAGCAGATGTGCTTGAGCTGGAACACGTGAAATACCGGAACTGGCTAGGGGTAGAAAATGTATGAAATACCCCGACGGGGCAGAAAAAGGAAGCGATCGACGGCTGCAAGCGGATTTGTGAGAAGGCAGGTTGTGAAAAACCCTCGAGTGACTGTAAAAGACCTGCAGCGAGACTCGGTGTAACAGGCGCCGAGGTTTCGGTGAGCACAGTAAGGCGCGTACTAAACGCAGAAGGTTTCCATGCCAGAACTCCAAGACGTTCAGCTACTGACCCAAAAGCACAAGAAAAGTCGCTCAGAATCATATAAATAATCCACAGAAGGTTTGGGATTCTGTTCTGTGGAGCGATGAAACTAAACTGGAACTTTTCGGCACGATGGATCAGCGGGACGTCTGGAGGAAGAAGGATGAAGAACGAACACTCTTATATATCAGTGAGGCTGCTGTGGAAAGAGCCAGGAGTATCAAGTTCCTCAGTGTGCACCTCACCAATGACCAGTGGTCCCTTCGCACTTAGACAGTGGTGAAATCTGTTCGTCAGCAACCCCTGCGGAGGCTCGGGGAGTTTGGTCTCCCCACCAAAATCCTGAACAACTTCTACAAGTGCACCACAGAGAGCACGCTGACTGGGTGCATGACTGTCCAGTTTGGCAGCAAAGATCCTCCAGAGAGTCGTGACAGCGGCTGACCTCATTATTGTCAACAAACTGCCAGCTTTACAGGACAACTTCTACACATGATGTCTGAGGAAGGCTCTCAAAATCACCCCAGCCTGTAATCACCCAGCACAGAGACTGGTTACCAGAATGCCATCAGGCAGACGGTACCACAGCATTCAATCCAGGAGCAGCAGGATGAAGAACAGTTTCTTCCTGTTCCTGCAGGCCATCGGGATCCTGGATAAACTGTACTCCAGTCATTACTTCTTCTTGCACTCTATTACTCATGCCTCCACTACCTCCTACACACTGGTCACCTCACTGACAGCTCAAGGACACTTGTGGACAATCTCTTCATGTTTCTGTCACTTTTGGCATGTTGCAATATTTCTAAGGGCACTATTACCACTTTAATGCTACTCAGGACTAAGTCCTCTCTCTCGGTGCAATATATTGATATATTGTACATATTTATTACACGCTACACATACTACTACTGCATCTAATTTAAATGTAATATCATACTATAAACATACGAATCAATGTAGGCACATACGAATATATTCTGCATCCATCCATTATCTGTACCACTTATCCTACACAGGGTCGCGGGGAGCCTAGAGCCCATCCCAGGGGACTCGGGGCACAAGGCAGGGGACACTCTGGACAGGGGGCCAGCCCATCAGGGCACAATCGCACACACACTCACACACCCGTTCACACACTGTGGACAATTTAGAGATACCAATCACCCTACAACGCATGTCTTTGAACCGGGGGAGGAAACCAGAGTGTTTTGTTTTGTTTTGTTTATTTTACACTAAAGACATTTGGGTTTGAGATCAAAAGATGAACATGAGACGACAGATAAGAATTTCAGCTTTACATTGCTGATATTTTCATCTGGATGTGTTCGACACCTTAAAACATGACCCCTTTCGTTTTGAACCCACTCATTTTTTCAAGTGATCAAAAATACTGGAACACGCGACTGCTCAGGCGTGTCCTTGTAGATTGACTGTTTACGCTCTGAACGGTTTGAGCCCTCGGTTCTTCCTTTGAAGAAAGCGTTTGTTGTTGAAAAGGATAAACCAACATGAAGACCAGAGAGCTGTCTATGGGAGAAAAGCAAGCCATTCTGAAGCTGAAAGAAGACGGTAACTCAGTCAGGGGCACTGGACAAGCATTGGGCAGAGCCAATACAACAATATACTGTAGAGTGTCCTGAAAAAGAAAGAAACCACTGAAGAAAAACAAAGAAAATGAAACGACAGTTGATGAAAGAAACATTGTGAGAGCTGTGAAGAAAATCCCAAATACCACACTTCATGACATGCTGTTATTGGAACATAATCAACTCCCAGGTGAGGGTAACGGTGACTCCGCTTCATCACACGCTCTCATACGCTCTCCTTGATTAATTTCCTATAACAGGATGACATGGAGGATTTCATTCTTCACCTAAAACTCCAGCACAAAGACAAATCCAGAATGATCCGTTCAGTTGCTGCTTTCTGCTTCTTCACACAAAGTTCACCTGTCCTCTCTCATCACCCGTATTAAGCGGAAGAATAAATCCTCCCCTGAAAAAGCCTCAGCTGTTTATTAGCATTCAGACGAGCCTTCTTATTGGTCAGCTCTTAATGATTTGTAATTAGCGTCTCTTTCCAGCAGTCGAATCCAACATTTCCTAATTAGCTGACTCATAATTTTTTGCATAATGGCATACAACTGCACTCATAGATATTAATGAGATATGGAGTTTTAATTCCATAATCCTCTTACACACTGTCATTATGTAATATTTATAAATGATCTCACTTAATCTCTCGCTAAACCGCAGCGTGCGCCGCATGCTAAACTCCAGGAAGAAAGGAAACATGCGACCCAAAGGCAAACACGGCGTAAGTGTTCGGCTATATTTCTCACAGCAGTAGGGACTTATTTTAGGATTTTCATTTTTCATAAGAACACTGAATAATAACGCCGTTCATTAAGCCGTCCTCCGGTAGAAAATTGTCAGAATGGAATGGAGGAAAAAAAGCCTTGGCTTGGGTTCAAGTCATTAAATCCAGCAACGCTTTATGGCCTGGAGTTGTTTTTATTAGCTGCCAATGTGTACTGAAGATTACAGTGAGGAATATTCCACTAATAACTTCCTGCAATTTATCGCAAGTTCTTTACGAGGGACATTTTTCTCAGTTCAGCAGCTGCACATCGCGCTAAGGGTTCTGACGTAGCATGAAGGGTACGATGGGTAAGAAATGAAACACTACGTCTTTCTTAAAGCTTTTTATTCCTCGTGTATCGCACCGACAATTACAATTTGAATTCGTGAAATGAATTTAATAAACGCGCTGAGAAACCCAGGAAATGTAAGCTCTTCCTTTACCTCTGACCGCGACAAAGCACTGACACTGGAGACTCCTTCCGTAAATGTTACATAGACGTCTCATTACAGAACGCCTCACCATATCGACGATTACACACGTACGTCTTTTTTTTTAAATACGTTTAAGTGGGGCACACATCCTACGAGTCCCTGTGAGTCAGCTGTTACTATAGAAACAATAAGGTAGTACCAGGGCGTTCATTTAAAGCAAATATCCGCACTACTTTTAAACCTTCTGATCCATCAGAATCAAGAATATAACAGCGCCATGGCCATGTCGGAGTTGTAATCAGGAGGTTGTAGAAAAGTCTGTGTGGGTTGGTCATATTTTATGGTGATTAGTGGGACTACATTTATGAAAATGGATTTGCGTTGTCTCCTGCTCATAAACACACAATCAAGCCTAGTTATTAATTCACTCCGTACAGGATTGAGGGTTTTTGTGTGTGTGTGTGTGTGTGTGTGTGTGTGTGATTGTTGCAGACAAAAATGCTTGATTTTGCCGCGGCTTTTTTCCGAAATTTGCGATACAACTTGCAGAGTTTTTAGTGCTTTTTTTTTTTTCTTTTTTTCTTTACTCGATTCGGCGAAATCACAGTGATGTTTGTTGGTAAACGAGACCTTTTAGCTGTACTCACGTCCGGCGCGACCTGGGGAGTCTGTTAAGTGGAGAAAATCCGAATCAGCTATACCCCCACCACCACCACCCCCACCCCCGCCGCCTTTTCCAAGTGGTACAGCCTAAGCCAACTTTGCCTTCAAGTGATCAATCTTTTACTTTAAAAAATAAATAAATAAATAAATAATGGTACTAAATGGTATATTTTATGTTGATTGCACCTTAAAGACCATCGTTGTACTGATTAATTAGGTTTTAGAATAAATTGGAGGTAATCTAGAGTATGTAAAATGCAGTTTCTCGGATAAATATGCAAATTAAAGGTACAGTAGACATACAAACAAAAGTTTTGCCCGTTTTTTTCTCTTTAAAGTACACACGTGAGTAGGTGAAGATGATGAAAGAAATCAGTGTCTGTTTTGATTTGAGTCCTTTGACTAAAATTGTAGTTTATTTGGTTATTGCCGGTTTCCGTCTTGATTTCGTTGATGGAAAACTACAGGAATTTTACTTATATCGAGACCTTTTTTTTTTTTTTTTTGTCCATTTTTTTAAAAAAATGAAAGTTTTCTACTTTTTCAATCCTCAAATTTCCACCAAGCAAGAAGGAGTATAAACCTCACCCTACATTGCCACTCGAAGTTCGCCTGTAGTTTCTCACCTGTGGGCGGGGCTACATGTCCAGGATTCTTGATTCTTTAGTTCTGCTGAGAAATCATAGTAGCTATATAAACCCTGCTGAAGAAAAACAAAACAAAACAATAGAAACCTTCACAGAATTTGTAATGGTTGTAACAGTAATAATGGGAATTGTATTGGTTATAATGGAAACTGTAATGGTCCCTGTGGGTCTCTACTGGTAATTTATTGCCTTCTGTTGATGGCATGTTATGTCTAGTGGAAACCATTAAGGACCTATAATGCTAATGGTAATAGTTTAAATAGTTAGTTGATATTTTGTAATGGCATTTGTAGTGGAAACCATTAGAAGTTTTGTGATGGTTTCTATTGGGGTTTGTTTTTTCAGCATGGCTGCATATCTAGCGCTAACTAGTTAAGCAGAAATTAAACAACACGCTAATCAGTGTGAAGATCGGTTGCTTGATTTACACGCTGCATGCTCAGCTTTGTACTAGCTTCTTTGTCAGAGCAGCAAAGCAAGCTAACTGTACTAGCATACGACTAAAGTTAGCGGTATAGGATTGTTTGGATCTGTCGATTTATCGCTTGTTGCGCTGTCTCTAGGTTGCTTGCTGCTAAAATTGTCTCTGTGAGGCACACATACATAGAAATTGGATGGTTCCCTGTAGCACTGATGCGTGCTAATGTGAACTAGCAGCTGCATGGTTTATAGTATAGTTTGTACACCAGTCTTACAGATGTATTGATTTCTCCAAGTCACAGCTGGACTTTTAGACAATAAAAGAATATTTCAGCTTCCAGTCTGATCCCGCTCTGCTTCAGGAGGTTATTACAGGACGTCCTACACGCTGTGCACTTCACCCCACTGCGAGGCAGGACTCGGACACTGGCGGTGTGTTTGTAGATTAAATCCTGAAATCCTCGGCTTTGTGACGGATGAACAACAGCTGGACTTTACTGTGTAATCCATCCGCTACCGCTCGGAACGGAGTAATCTCCTGGACGTGCTCGATACGTCACACACTTTACAGGAGCGTGCAGGGAGTGACAGCCAAGTGCACTTCATTCACTTCAGTCAGGAAGCACGGTGAGAAATACTGCAGCAGCTCACAGAGTAAAGTGCGCTGAGAAACAAAAGCCTCTTATCAGTTACACAAACAAAGTGTCTGTCTGTCTCTTTATCTATCTACTGCTCACTCTGTCTGTCTATCAGCTCATTATTATGTGTCTGTCTGTCTGTATGTCTTTCTGTCTGTCTGTCTAGTGATCAGTTTATCTGTTTGTCTGTTGATCTGCCTGCCTATCTGTTTAGTCTCTTTATCTATCCACCTGTCTTTCTGTATCTATCTGGATATCAGAGCATGTGTCTGCTGTCATGCTTCTCTGTCTGTATGTCTGTCTGTCATTCTGTTTGTATGTCAGCATTTCTGACTGTCTGTCTGTCTGTCTGTCTGTCTGTGTGCATGCCTGTTTGTCTGTCTGTCTGTCTGTGTGCATGCCTGTCTGTCTGTCTGTCTGTGTGCATGCCTGTCTGTCTGTCTGTGTGCATGCCTGTCTGTCTGTCTGTGTGCATGCCTGTCTGTCTGTCTGTCTGTGTGCATGCCTGTTTGTCTGTCTGTCTGTCTGTCTGTGTGCATGCCTGTCTGTCTGTCTGTGTGCATGCCTGTCTGTCTGTCTGTCTGTGTGCATGCCTGTTTGTCTGTCTGTCTGTCTGTGTGCATGCCTGTCTGTCTGTCTGTCTGTGCGCATGCCTGTTTGTTTGTCTGTCTGTCTGTCTGTGTGCATGCCTGTCTGTCTGTCTGTCTGTGTGCATGCCTGTCTGTCTGTCTGTGTGCATGCCTGTCTGTCTGTCTGTCTGTGTGCATGCCTGTCTGTCTGTCTGTGTGCATGCCTGTCTGTCTGTCTGTCTGTGTGCATGCCTGTTTGTCTGTCTGTCTGTCTGTGTGCATGCCTGTCTGTCTGTCTGTCTGTGTGCATGCCTGTCTGTCTGTCTGTGTGCATGCCTGTCTGTCTGTCTGTCTGTGTGCATGCCTGTTTGTCTGTCTGTCTGTGTGCATGCCTGTTTGTCTGTCTGTCTGTGTGCATGCTTGATTGTCTGTCTGTCTGTCTGTGTGCATGCCTATCTGTCTGTCTGTGAGCATGTCTGTTTGTCTGTCAGTTGGTTTGCCTGTCTGTCTGTGTGCATGCCTCGCTTTTTGTCTGTCTCTGTGCACGCCTGTTTGACTGTCTGTCTCTCTGTGTTCATGCATGTTTGTCTGTCTGTCTCTCTGTGTTCATGCATGTTTGTCTGTCTGTCTGTCTGTGTGCATGCCTGTTTGTCTGTCGGTCTGTCTGTCTGTGTGCATGCCTGTTTGTCTGTCTGTCTGTGTGCTTGCTTGTTTGTCTGTCTGTCTGTCTATGTGCACGCCTGTTTGTCTGTCTGTCTGTCTGTGTGCACGCCTGTTTGACTGTCTGTCTGTCTGTGAGCATGCCTTGTTTGTCTGTCTGTCTGTCTGTGAGCATGCCTGTTTGTCTGTCAGTTGGTTTGCCTGTCTATCTGTCTGTCTGTTAATGTTAAAGCTTTATCCTATATACTGTCTGTCTTTCTATATATCTGTCAGTCTGTCTGCTGTCTGTGGCACACCTGTCTGTCTGTCTGTCTGAGAAAGTCAAGGCTTTATCCTATCTATCTATCTATCTATCTATCTATCTATCTATCTATCTATCTATCTGTCTGTCTATCTGTCAGTCTGTCTGTCTGGGAAAGTCCAAGCTTTATACTAGATACTGTCTATCTTTCTATATAGCTGTCTGTCTGTACATCTGTCTATCTGCCTGTCTGTGGCACACCTGTCTGTCTGAGAAAGTTAAAGCTTTATCCTAGATTCTATCTATCTATCTATCTATCTATCTATCTATCTATCTATCTGTCTGTCTATTTGTCTATCTATTTGTAGATATCAATCTGTCTGTCTGGCTAGGAAAGTTAAAGCTTATACTAGATACTGTCTGTTTTTCTATATATCTGTCTGTCTGTCTGTCTTCCAGTCTGCTGTCTGTGGCACACCTGTCTGAGAAAGTTAAAGCTTTATCCTATCTATCCATCTATCCATCTATCTATCTATCTATCTATCTATCTATCTATCTATCTATCTATCTACCTGTAGATATTATCAATCTGTCTGTCTGCCTAGGAAAGTTAAAGCTTATACTAGATACTGTCTGTCTATCTGTCTGGGAAAACTGAAATAGGATAAAACCTAGGGATAGGGAAAACCTTATCCTACTGTAGGTACTGTAGTTCTGTCTGTCTGTCTGTCTATTTCTCAATCTGTCTATCTTTCCACTCTTCCTGAATCAGATTGCAGTACTGTAATACATCCGCCCGCCTCATTTATCTGTGATTTATTTCTCCTGAATTATTTATCAGCTCGTTTACGGCCTGTTTGTCCGCTGACCGTTTGTTCGGTTTAAGCGAACGTCGCTAGCTCTTGTGGCTAAAGAGCCTCCGTGTGGCTTTAATTGCTGCCTCACCTCGAAAAATAAACGGATGACCCCGAGCGTCCGGATGTGCTCGCAGCCACGCGTGTGGTATTTCTGAGAAAATATACACAACGTTTTAATACGAGAAGATTATAAATATCATTAATACCCGTCTGATGTCTTCATTACGACAAGTTAACGTTCAGCGAGGCGTGCTCTGTGTTCCGAGATTAGCGTTTTACAGCCACGCTATTAGAAAACCCCGAGGGATTGAGCTGGTTAATGATTAAGAGCATAATAGCACGGAGGGAAAAAAAAAAAAAAGAAAAAATCCCCAGTGTTAAATTAAAACCTTAGTGTTCCTAGAAGTCCACACGGTCACAAATGAACGCCGCGTGTGTTAAGTCAGCGCAGGGGATTATGCAGAGTTCAATTACTATTCATTTCTATCGAGTCGTGTGAGTGGAAAATGGAAAGTCACATTTGGAGCATATGACTCCAGGCTAATTAGAATTATTTATTGCTACAAGTAGTGCACTGGAAATGGTGTGAACTACACGGCTCAATCGATATATTCAGGGTTCATTTCATTTTATATATGTGCATGATAAATAATATATATTAGCTACTATAAAAAGATATATAACGCAGTGCAGTGCAGTCTCGTGCATATCCTGCGATATGGCTCATGTGTCTTGGCCGATTATTGAATATTAATGAGCTCTGAAACCAAAACTTTTGATTAAGACGGCTGCGGATTTCCCCTAGTGATGCAAATAGCGGCTTTTCTTTTTTTTTTCTTTTTTTTTCTTTTTTTTGAGTCAATGAGTCGACTCATTTTGGTTCAAATGATTCGTTGCGCGTTTTTAATTTCGAAAACCGGCTAATATTGTTCTTTATCGAACAAAATAATTCTTATTCCTTGCTTTGCGTTCTGTGTAAAGTCTATTTCGGATCAATTTAAATACGTCAGTTCGATTCTTATGAAAATTATACAGTGACCTCCGTTAATATTGGCACCCTGGGAGAATATGAGCTATCTTTTGCTCAAAGAATTCACAAAACTACTCTGATATATATATATATATATATATATATATATATATATATATATATATATATATATATATATATATATCTTTGTTAAATTTAGGTGTGCAACAATTATTGGCACCCCGATGAATTCATATGAGAGAAATATATTTGTAAGTATATTCCCCATTGATATTTGATATTATTAAGCATATTAAATATGTTTTATAAATATATAATATAAATGTTACAGTTAGTTCATGTGCTCGATACATCGCACTGCATCGTTATAGTAAGCAGCAGGGCAGTCGGACCTTCTTACTACTGGATGGATTTGAATCGCGGTCGCGCTGCAGGTCATTAACGTGTTCATTAATGAAGGATCCGTTTAGTTTCTTAATGCTAATAATAATGCTGTAACTATTAATGAATAACTATTTCAGACCTTTGACCTTGTTGTGACCTTGACCCTGTTTGGATCCATTCCAAAATCTATTCAGTTTACCCGCTGGTTATAATGATATATAGATCATTATAGATCCTACAAACACTCCACCACTTGTTCTTGAGATATCACGCATTAAAAGGCATTCAAAAATATTCAGATACTTGTATCTGTCAATCAATACTTGTATCTGTCTGTCAATACTTTGCTTGTATCTTTCTCATTTGTAAGTCGCTTTGGATAAAAGCGTCTGCTAAGTGAATAAATGTAAATGTAAATGTAGATACGTGAGAGAGCGCTAAACATTTGCTTGGAAGAGCCGGTTCAAAGAGTCGCCATGCCTCTCTGTCTGTCTGCCAGCATGCCCCTCTGTCTGTCTGTCTGTCTGTCTGTCTGTCTGCCAGCATGCCTCTCTGTCTGTCTGCCAGCATGCCCCTCTGTCTGTCTGTCTGTCTGTCTGTCTGCCAGCATGCCTCTCTGTCTGTCTGTCTGTCTGTCTGTCTGTCTGCCAGCATGCCCCTCTGTCTGTCTGTCTGTCTGCCAGCATGCCTCTCTGTCTGTCTGCCAGCATGCCCCTCTGTCTGTCTGTCTGTCTCCCACCATGCCCCTCTGTCTGTCTGTCTGTCTGTCTCCCAGCATGCCCCTCTGTCTGTCTGTCTGTTTGTCTGTCTGCCAGCATGCCTCTCTGTCTGTCTGCCAGCATGCCCCTCTGTCTGTCTGTCTGTCTGTCAGTCAGTATGCCTCTCTGTCTGTCTGTCTGTCAGCATGCCTCTCTGTCTGTCTGTCTGTCTGTCAGCATGCCTCTCTGTCTGTCTGTCTGTCTGTCAGCATGCCTCTCTGCCTGTATGTCAGCATTGCTGTCTATCTGTCTGTCTGTCTGCCTGTCAGCATGCTTCTCTTTCTGTCTGTCTGTCTGTCTGTCTGTCAGCATGCCTCTCTGTCTGTCTGTCTGTCAGCATGCCTCTCTGTCTGTCTGTCTGTCAGCATGCCTCTCTGTCTATCTGTCTGTCTGTCTGCCTGTCAGCATGCTTCTCTTTCTGTCTGTCTGTCTGTCTGTCTGTCTGTCAGCATGCCTCTCTGTCTGTCTGTCAGCATTGCTGTCTATATGTGTGTCTGTAAGCATTCCTGTCTGTCTGTCTGTCTGCCAGCATGCTTCAAATTTGATGTGTTTATAGAGTGGTAACTTGGCTATCAGTGAGCTTTTCAGTGGCGACGGTAACAATGCTAACACGCTGATATCTGATCATTAGCTATCTTTCTTGGTAGAAGTGTCTTGACAGCTTGGTTTTCTGAAGCATTTTCCAGCCTCAGGAACTCTGGACACGCGAGAACTAAAACTCTGGCCGAGTGTTTTTAAATCAAAGCAGCAGAAACGTACCTCATCTGAAAGAACCAGCACATACATACAGTACACCGTAATTACACTATAATTAGCTACGTGTAGATGAACTCGCGGAGTTGTTCTTTTTTCCACGTTGAGGATCTCGCGAGCGAAGTGTCCATCCGTACTCCCCTCAGTAATGTCACTTTAAAGTGGCTTGGTGAACTCGCTATTCATTAACACTTCAATCTGACACGACTCTACAAATATCTGTCCTGATCATCTCGTCTTCAAAGCGCCACGCGCAGGCTTCACGACTTCATAAAGCAACGAGTAATGAGACAAAACGACGCTAATGAGGAGAGACGGGTGCGGGCGATGGTGGGGGAGAGAGCGTTTAAAGCCGGAGCGAGCAAGAGCAGGAAGCAGGAAGTCAACAAGCCCGTGTGACAGTGCTGTTAATTAATTCTATTTATTTTCATTAGAGGAGACATCTTGAACACGTGTAGGACGTAAGTGCACTATACGTACGACATTGTTTACGCAGAAACACAAAATCAGGTTCTCACACACTTGACACACCCTTACGAGGCTTCGTCCCTCGGGATTAAACCATCCCGTCAAGGACGCCTGGTGTCGGCGTGTGTGTGTGTGTGTGTGTGTGTGATGCTCCATGCTAACCCTGAGGCTCATGAGTCTCCAACATAAACATCTCGCAAATTAGCAGCTCAGTGTTTTCTAATTAACACTCTGTTCATACAGAACGCTCTTCCTCAGGCTCAGACAGTCTTATTTAATCTCCACAGCCTTGAACGTGAAGAAACTCTCATCAAACAATTTAAAATACATATATAACACGGCCAAAACCCAGAGCCAAGACGCCAGTCAGAAAAGGAAACTTTTTTCTTTTCTTTTTTTCTTTTTTTTTTTTTTTTTTTTTGCTTTATTGAGAGGTTGAGGATGCAAGTGATGTGATGTGATGTGATGGGGTTTTTTTTTTTTTTTTTTGCCTACATGGACAGCGATAATCCGATATGAACCCGATTAAGACGATACTCTGATTGAGAAACCAGCATGTGAACAGAGATTATTGAGGACCTTAATCCGATTAAAGTCGTACTCGGAGTAAACACAGACGGAATTAAGACGTGTGGAGTATTTCCTGTTTTAGTCGCGTTATCGACGTGCGTTACAGACGTGTACACACCTTAATCACACTGTTAACGTCGTGTGGGAGTTTTCACCGCATTGTGAGACAGGACACGTACACACACGGCGGCGCTCGACCGTTTTACGGCGAACGAGAGAGTACGGCTGCGTCCCAAACCGCGTACTTACCTGCTGTATAGTAGGAGATATACATGTATCTCTATATACTATACAGTAGGTAAGTATGCGGTTTGGGACGCAGCCCACGGCTTCACGCAGTCGTCTATTAGCACGTACAGCACGACGAATAATGAACCGCACTTGAAGCTTTCATAAAATTAAAAATAAAAACACTCAAAACTGTATACGGTCCCATAACGAAGATGAACTGTATGTCGATACGTGAAATTCTGGAGGGACGTCGGACGACGTGGCGCGGGGACGTAATGACGTGTGACGTTAATCCATCTATGTTCTATAACACGCAAAACAGGAACACGAAAGGAGTATTCTAAAAGCGACTCATGTAAACACCTTAATCAGAATATCGTCTTATTCAGAATATGGTCCGTAATTAGATTACTGCTGTCCGTGTCAACGTAGTCTCTGATGAGGATTCTCCAGTTTGATCCGATCAGTTTGATCCCCGCTTTCACACCTACTCGTCCTTTTCTGAGTCTGAATCAGGGTTAAAGGTGCAATAGTTGCTGTTATTTTTGTATTTCTTACTACTACAGATAACACGGAGAAATACGTACGACGTGATAAAACAGCTATCGCCTCAGCACCGATTGTTTCACGGCTGAGAACCAGGAACGCTCGTTTATTCGTGTTCGTTAGTGTTCAGATGATTTATGTAAGGGATAATCCACAGCTAGGTGTGCGCTACACGATTCTAATGCGTGGTGTAGAGGCGAAGAAGCACCTGACGCGAATCGGAGTGCGTTAAAATGGCGTAACGCACGCCTGGGCGTAGATTATCCCGCTTACACCACAATCGCTTGCCAGCGTCGATAAGTTAAACCTGTCGATGATGCTCGCCGTGCAGAATTCGACCTAAAGGATCAAAATGACAGTTAATATCTGTTCGTTATTTTACATACGGGTCGTTAGAGCTCGAATTCTCCCCGCTCGAAATTATACACAGATATAAAGTAGTGCGATAAGATTACATTTATTTGAATGAATTATCATAAATAGTTATTAGAGAGAGAGAGAGAGAGAGATTGTGTGTGTGTGTGTGTGTGTGTGTGTGAATTACCTGCAGCTGTATTGAACTGTAACTGTATGTTACTATGGTTACAGTCGTTTATAGGCAGCACATTCATTTAGAACGGTGATTAAACTGACCTGCGTATTACACGTTTTGAACGCACACCTTCCAGCCAATCAGAATCGAGTATTCGGACAGACCATGGTATAAATAGGGCTATA
>NC_030430.2:24635226-24665226 GCF_001660625.3 Ictalurus punctatus
TGATGATATCTTTTCATGTGACGACACTGAAGAAATGACACTGTGCTACAGTGTAAAGTAGTGAGTGTACAGCTTGTGTAACAGTGTAAATTTGCCGTCCACTTAAAATAACTCAACACACAGACATTAATATCCAAACCGCTGGCACCAAAAGTGAGTACACCCCTAAGTGAAAATGTCCAAATTGGCCCAGTTAGACATTTTCCCTCCCCGGTGTCATGTGAATTGTTAGTGCTACAAGGTCTCAGGTGTGAATGGGGAGCAGGTGTGTTAAATTTGGTGTCATCGCTCTCACACTCCCTCATACTGGTCACTGAAGTCCAACATGGCAGCTCATGGTAAAGAACTCTCTGAGGATCTGAAACAAAGAATTGGTCCTCTACATAAAGATGGCCTAGGATATAAGAAGACTGCCGAGACACTGACACTGAGCTGCAGCACGGTGGCCAAGACCATACAGCGGTTTAACAGGACAGGTTCCACTCAGAACAGGCCTCGCCATGGGAGACCAAAGAAGTTGAGTGCACGTGCTCAGCGTCATATCCAGAGGTTGTGTTTGGGAAATAGATGTATGAGTGCTGCCAGCATTGCTGCAGAGGTTGAAGGGGTGGGAGTTCAGCCTGTCAGTGCTCAGACCATACGCCGCACACTGCATCAAATTGGTCTGCATGGCTGTCGTCCCAGAAGGAAGTCTCTTCTAAAGATGATGCACAAGAGAGCCTGCAAACAGTTTGCTGAAGACAAGCAGACTAAGGACATGGATTACTGGAACCATGTCCTGTTGTCTGATGAGACCAAGATAAACTTATTTGGTTCAGATGGTGTCAAGCGTGTGTGGCGGCAACCAGGTGAGGAGTACAAAGACAAGTGTGTCTTCTACAGTCAAGCATGGTGGTGGGAGTGTCATGGTCTGGGGCTGCATGAGTGCTGCCGGCACTGGGGAGCTACAGTTCATTGAGGGAACCATGAATGCCAACATGTACTGTGACATACTGAAGTAGAGCATGATCAGTATGCAGTATTCCAGCATGATAACGACCCCAAACACACCTCCAAGACGACCACTGCCTTGCTAAAGAAGCTGAGGGTGAAGGTGATGGACTGGCCGAGCATGTTTCCAGACCTAAACCCTATCGAGCATCTGTGGGGCGTCCTCAAACGGAAGGTGGAGGAGCACAAGGTCTCTAACATCCACCAGCTCCGTGGTGTCGTCATGGAGGAGTGGAAGAGGACTCCAGTGGAACCTGTGAAGCTCTGGTGAACTCCATGCCCAAGAGGGTTAAGGCAGTGCTGGGAAATAATGGTGGCCACACAAAATATTGACACTGGGCCCAATGTGGACATTTTCACTTAGGGGTGTACTCACTTTCGCTGCCAGCGGTTTAGACATTAACGTCTGTGTGTTGAGTTATTTTGAGGGGACGGCAAATTTACACCGTTACACAAGCTGTACACTCACTACTTTACACTGTAGCACAGTGTCATTTCTTCAGTGTCGTCACATGAAAAGATATCATCAAATATTTACACAAATGTGAGGGGTGCACTCACTTTTGTGAGATACTGTATATATATACATTTGTGCCCAAAAGTTTGTATACCCCTTGTAGAATCTGCTAAATCTTAATGCTGTTAACAAAATTAAACAGATCGTAAACATCCCATGTTGCTGTTTATTTAGTCCTGTCCTGAATAATCTATTTCACATAACAGATGTTTACAGATAGTCCACAAGACAATAGCTGAATTTATAAAATTACCCCGTTCAAAAGTTTACACACCCTTGATTATTAATACCATCGTTACCTGGATGATTGACAGCTGCTTTTTATGTTTTGGGAGAGTTCTTCACGAGTCGCTCGTTTGTCCCGAGCGGTTAAACTGCCCGCTGTTCTTCAGAAACATCCTCCAGGTCCTGCACATTCTTCACTTTTCCAGCATCTTCTGCATATTTGAGCCCTTTCCAACAGCGGCTATATGATCCCGAGATCCATCTTTTCACACCGAGGACGACTGTGGGACTTTTGGGCAAAACTGTATGTATATACATTAGTAAAAAATCCATCATTTCACTGGAACAACCATGATTAAATGTCAGAGAAAGTAGTTTAGGTGTTCAAGAGAAAAGTTTTAAAAGCCTGATTCATCACTTATGCTTCCAGATTTTCCTCGATTCCTTGTCGAGAGAGGAATTCTCATTAAAAATAACTTCAACATGTCAAAGTCACGAAGACGGTGAATTAAAAGAGTGATCTAAAAAGTGTACAGATGAACAGTGTCAGCACAAAGTATAAAAATAAAGTTCATTTCCAAACATGTGCTGATTACTCCACTAGTCCCTGGTTCGATTCATTCACATTCTCACAATCATCTCATTCATATTTCATCCTATTAGTCATTTTTTTATCACCGTACATGTCCTCTTACTTTTATGTCATTTGACAGCAGCGAAAAAACCATGACATCCTTCGTCGGTCCGCATTTTCTATCCCTGATTTTTTCCCCCCCAGGTTTTAACGTCTCAGACGTTTCCACTCAAGAAAAAAAAAATCTCTGAATACGAGACATTTTCCCCATGTAACTATCGATATAACTTTCAAACCTACGTCACCGGCCCTGATTATGTTTTTTTTACGTGTCCAATAAAGACTCATTATCGTTATATTCATTTTAAATACTATAGTTATTAAACCTGTCCGTGCCAGCATCCTCACAAGATTTCATAATATTATTGGTTAATACTGTTAATACTCTGTGAACTGATCACACTCGCTTTACATAATTCAGTCTAATCAATTCGAAAGTTGTTTAAATTAAGTTTAGCGTAAGCAATGAAATCACGTTTTGATGAGATATTTTTATGTAAAAACTATTTTGTCAGCGTATGATTCGTCTGCGGTCATCCTACTCACTGTGGTTCCTAACATAATTCAATCGAAAGTAAAAATGAGCTCAGTGTTATATTAAAATACCCGGTTTTGGGATGCGATCCAAACCACGGGGCCAAAAAATTAGCACGTTAAAACCGGCTCTAGAGAAATGTAAAGCCTAACGGTGGAATGAAGAAAGTGGACCGTCAGTGTCGTGAAAGATCACGAAGCATCTTCAGATGAAATCCTCTTTCTTTACTCTTGTCTCTGACTGATGGAAGTGGCGTTATAGAAATGTATTTAATCACGACATTTACGAGCCATCCGGGGAGATAATCGCTGTAATAAACCTGAGACCCAAAACACAATCTGACGCTTAACGACGGATAAACAATTACTCATCCCATTGGTTTAAATAATCAAGGTACAAAACAGTTCATTAGAGAGTTTATACAGCAGATTTTACAGTGTGAATATCTGCTTACTGATTCGTCGTTCGAGCAATAATCCGCTGATAACAGAGGAGGACGGGTGAATGGATGGATGGATGGACGGATGGATGGATGGATGGACATGTGGACGGATGGATGGATGGACGGTTGGACGGATGGATGGACGGGTGGGGGATGGATGGACAGATGGGTGGATGGATGGGTGGATGGATGGATGGACGGTTGGACGGACAGATGGACAGTTGGATAGATGGACGGACGGACGGATGGATGGATGGATGGATGGACAGGTGGGTGGACGAATGGCCGGATGGATGGATGGACGGACAGACGGATGGATGGATAGATGGACGGATGGATAGATGGATGGATAGATGGATAGATGGATGGACGGGTGGATGGACGGATGGACGGACGGATGGATGGATAGATGGATGGATAGATGGATAGATGGATGGACGGGTGGATGGACGGACGGATGGATGGATAGATGGATGGATGGACGGCTGGACGGTTGAATGGACGGGTGGGGGATGGATGGACAGATGTGTGGATGGATGGGTGGACGGATGGATGGATGGTTGGACGGACAGATGGACAGTTGGATAGATGGACGGACGGACGGACGGATGGATGGATGGATGGACAGGTGGGTGGACGAATGGACGGATGGATGGATGGACAGTTGGTTGGATGGATAGATGGATGGATGGATGGACGGGTGGACGGTTGAATAGACGGATGGACAGACGGATGGATGGATGGATGGAGCTCTATTGTAAAACAGCTTGACCTTTTCCAAAAGCTCTATGGCCATCAGAGAGAAACGACCATGATGACGACCGCAATCAGAGACGAGATCTCCTTTCGTGTGCGTTCTACATCATGAAAAGTAACTACAAATGGATAAAAAAAAAACGTGCATGCTGTTCTGTAATAAAGAAAAAAATTCTAAGCATTGCTGAGGAATAGGAGGAATACAAACCTTTTCTGAAGGAGAAACTCTTTGTTGTAAGGTTCTATCAATCAATCTATCTATTTATCTCTCATCTCGTTATTTCTCCAGAATATACTGTAGCACGCCATATTATCGTGTAATCTCTGAAGAGAGACAAATTCATTTCCCATCAGCTGCATTAGTGATGCATTACATGAGGACAAAGAAAAAGTCACAAAGAGTCTCTCTTCCTCCTCCTTCTTCTCGCTCTGTCTCTCGCGCTCGCTTTCTTTCTCTCGCTCTGTTCCTGCACTCTATTAGAGGGTCTTTCCTTCCATGAAGCCAGGCATTACCCAGCCTTTCTGTCTGCTCAACTAAGCTTTAAAAAAGCTTTAAAAAGACCAGAGACAGCCAAGTGGATCCACTGTTCTGCAGCTGGTGACATTTCAGCTCCAGCTGTTTCTATATATATATATATATATATATATATATATATATATATATATATATATATATATAATGCATTTCCTCCAAATGGAAGAGTGAGAATGAACTCCTCATCTCTTGCTTCCCTCACTTCATTATTCTCCCTGCGCTGAGCCAATATGAGGACGAGTGTTCGAGGATGATGGAAGGCGAGGATGAGGGGAGAGAGATGGTACGGGCGATAAAGAGATGAGGGACAGACGGAAAGGCCCAAGTCCCTCTCACCGTGAGAAACTCGCTGTTCATTTTGTTCTCATCTTCCTAGACTCTTTTGAGGCGTGTGTGAGGAAGACGACGCCTCCTTCTCTGCATCGCTCTGTCTTTCCAAGCCGCCGTTCACTTCCGAAATCCCTTCCCGAAAAAAATGAGAGCAGACGGATGAAAAACGACGGCGGACTCCGTGTTCGGGAAATCGTACTTTCAGGGGCGTCTCGTCGAACGCTCCGCTATTATCTTCTTCGCCATTTCTCTCTGAGCAGGAGAGCATGTCTTTTGTATCGAGGCAATCAGATGCTGCATTTCTGAGGGACGAAGTGAACCTTCGGGGGTGGGGGGGTGGGGGGGTTGTTTTAAAAAGTTTAGACCTTCATTTTCTGATCTTCTGTGAGTGAAATACGTGAACCGCTTGGGTTTTTCATATATTCATACCGTTACACGTTTGTATCTGAGTTTAAAACGGCTGAAAAAATTTTGAAATCGTTAAAGGGGCGTTTTAGGCCCAAAAAAAAAAAAAAAATTACACGCACGTGATGTTTCTTTTTAATCTAAAGGTAGCAGATTGTTTACATCCGGAAGGAATAGAACGCTCAGTGTCGTTCTGTTCTGGGGAAATAATCGATGATGGCGCGGTGTGATGAAGTCCACATGATGTCACCGACCTGAAGTCGTTTATTTTCCTATAACAGCACATCCTGGAACGTTTTATTCCTCTTCTACCACAGCAATTGTTCGATGATTACCATTTTTATTCATTAAAGAACATCACATACCTTTTTATCCATTCATAGTTATACTTAACGTTGTGGAACATCCACGAAACGAGTTAGTTCCTGTTATCACTTACAATATAGCAGCTATAAATAGTTCTTCTCTCTCTTGAAAAAAAGCACGATGTAGCATTCTTTACCAAGCAAACAGTTGTAATCACTGGTACATTGCTGCGGTATGAGAAACGCCTTAAACCAAACTTATAACACGTTCTGTAATGACGTAAGGGAAGATGAACAATTTCAATTGATGAGCCCTATTGCAGTCATGGCCTATTGGTGGCGCTAGACAATTTAAGGGACACACCTACAAATTGGTGGGAAGATTTTTAAGATTATTCTGAAAATCAGTGTGCCAAATTTCATGATGAAAAAAAAAAAAAGCATTCTTTGTGTTATGTAAATACCGGAAAAAGACCGGAGACTACGATTCCCATCAGCCACTGCAGCTCATCTGAACACTCTCTGCACCTGATTCACGTTTGGGATGAACGAGCGCTGGTGTAAAAGTCACACTTTGCACGCTTTGTTTGGCCTTTGGTGTCTGAAGGTCTTTGTTGTATGTTTGTTTCCTAGCCCGTGTGTCCTTTAGTTCCTGTTTCGTTCTCGTTTACGTTTTCATTCATACGTTATCTGTGCTCGCATCCGTCTTTGCCTCCATTCCATAGCACTTTGGGTTGCCAAAGTCTCCAATGTCATCCTGCACTTTCGATGCTTGGACCCCTGATAATATGAGACCTTGCTTCAAAGACATTACCTTTTCGGTAAAAGGGTAAGGTATGACGCGTGATGGTACCTACAAAGTATATCTGAAAATTATTTCGGAGCTTAACTCTTAACGAGCTTAACGTTTTGGCATTGATCTAGTTGGAGAAAGTCAGACAGCTCTTGGTGTGATCAGACTTTTGGGACCCTATGAGCATTGCAGCTCTATGTTCAGGACCAGTTTATTTTCCGTACATTTTTCTCGCCTTTTCATAATTCTTACTTCTCCGCCTCCCTTCGTGCAGCTGTTATCCTGTCTAATACACTCATCCCTGTCATTCCTCCCTATTTTTCCACGGGAAAAGTGGAAAAACCCCGCAAGCACTCCTCCAGAAATCGCAGTAAACCCTTAAGGCGTGTGTCATCCAGCCATCGCTCAAGTTGTCATGTCTCTCTTTTTTTTTTTTTGTCATCCGCTTTTCATTTGATATTCAGCACTGGGGTTTGGGCTTGTCTCTGAATGAGCGTGTGTGTGTGTGTGTGTGTGTGCTTGTAAGTGAAGCGTCATCTGTCATTGCTGCCCATCAGCTCCTTGGCGTGTAATGCAGCCATAAATCATCAAGTGTTTTATTTAAAGATGAGGTCAACTGCCTTCCCGAGCGAGTTTTACACCGACGTCAAATGGCTCCTGGTGTGAATACAGATCTCTGTGATCGCACTGTTTATTTGACTCCCGATCCATACATTATCATCATGATAACGGGTATTGGGTCGGATCGGACTTCTTATCGTTACGTTTCAAAGTTCGCGTCTCACTTTCAAGCGTCTTTCTCATCCGTTTACATATATCTGTCGTAAAAATATCATAAAACATGAAGACTTTGCGAAAGACTGAGGATGAGATTGATTAAAACCACGCATTTGTTTACAGCGTTTGGCAGACGTCCTCATCCAGAGCGGCTTACATTTATACAGCTGAGCAGTTGAGGGTTAAGGGCCTTGCTCAAGGGCCCAGGAGTGGCAGGTTAACTCGTGACCTTCCAATCAGTAGTCCAATGTCTTAACCATTGAGCGTATAGTCATCTATCGTTATTTTTCCTGAGGATCACGGAGGATCCGGAGTCTATCCCAGGAATACTGGGCACAAGACGGGAATACACCTTGGATGGGACGGCATCATGCACAAACGCACAGATTCACAGATAGGGGTAGTTTAGCGTCATCGATCCACCTGAGGAAACCAAAGAACCAGAAGGAACCCACATGGACACAAAGAAAACTCCACACCGAGAGTAAACCCGAGTTCAGGAACGAACCAGGAACCGTGGAGATGTGAGACGGAAACAGTACAGGCTAGACCACCATGCTTCTGCTCCAGACGTTTACAGTATAGTTAGACCTTAAAAGCACTTGTTACAAATCCAAAAGGTTTCTTCTTCTCTCGATCGAACGGCTTCGGTTTGGCATCCGATTAAGACCGATAACGAAAGAAAATGAATAAAAAGAAAGAACTGTGCCAGTTTGTCATCTCATGCTACACAACGTCGCCAGCGCTAGACCGATCCACGTGTGTTTGAAGACGGATAATCCACCGGATTACAAGGTGGAACTTGAGGATGAGCGCCCCTGGCTCTACCTCGTATAAAACGAGGCATCTCCTTTTCCTCCCTAGACGCTCGGAACATTTTTCCTCATTTGAAAAAGCAAAATGCTGCGGTGGCTTTCTCTAATTCGCTCAATTTAACCGCCTATTTTTAACCAAACCAAAAAAAAACAAAAAAAAAAACAATAGAAACCATCACAGAAATTCTGATAGCTTCCACAACAATTACCATTACAAACCATCGGCTAACCGTTAAAACCTTTACCGTTACTGGTCCTTTAATGGAATCCACTAGACATAAATAGACGGCAACAAATTCCCAGTATAACCATTAAAACCATTCCGAATTCTATGAGGGTTTCGATAGTTTGTTTGTTTTTGTTTTGCCTTTTTCTGCAGGGAAATTATAGTCTTATTATATTCTTTGCTAATGCTAATATAGACTAGCGTCTATTCCAGTAGCTAATGTACTGGCGGCAAGTCAAATTCACATTAAAGCATTAAACATTCACTTAATTCCATCCGTTAAAAACATTTTGGCTGCTTTCCGAACTTCTCACCACCGATTAAAACTGTTGCGCAATACGAGAGCGCGCGCTAGCTAGCGGGGAGGAGCTAGCGATGATAAATCATACGGGCGAAATTTTGGTTTAAAAAACGTCAAATGATCGCCTTCCGTGTGTACGCTTATGCTTCATGGAGTAAGATGCCTTCAACCACGCGAGGCTCGGTATAAAACGGTGAAGTTTATCCTTCATAAGCTTTAAGTGCATTTTTTTTTCCCCCTTGTGGAAAATGACTGAAGCGCTTAATAGAGCCCGAATCCCGAGGTCGCCCTCACTCAGCATAATCGATTGTAAAAGCTCTTTCCTCTCATGCCTTTCATTAGTCACACTCGAACACAGTCAATCTATCAGGATCAGGGGCTGACAAGCAGCGTAATAAACACACACACACACACCAGTAATGTTACATACTGCAGTTACGTTCCAACGCACCACAATATAAGCTCGACATTTCCCATGATAACAAACTCACCTTCCAGTCACTATTTTACATCTGACCGTTACGCTTTAACGGATCGATACACGCACGCTCACAGAGAGAAACAGAATCACGGCGTCTACACACGTAAAGTGACTCCGGACTCTGTGTGACGGGGGAAGCGCCATACACACCTTACACTTATTTAAATCCATATGGAGGTTCTGTTACTGGATGTCAGAACGTGGCTGTGTGCAGCGTCCTCTTAGTTCACCTGAAAAGAAAGAGAGAGATTGAAAAAAAAGAGAGAGAGAGAAAGGGCAGAGAAATAGAGAGAGAAAGATTGAAAATGAGAGAGAAATGACGAGAGAGAGAGAGAGAGAGAGAGGGACAGAAAGAGAGCAGCAAAGTGAAAGAGAGAATAAAGAGAAAGAAATAAAGAGAGAGGCAGAAAGAGAGAGATTGAAAAAGAGGGAGAGAGAGAGCAGAGAAAGACAGGAAAAGGGAGAGAAACGGAGAGAGTGAAAGAAAGTGAGAGTGAGTCAGAAAGGGGCAAAAAGTGAGACCGAAGAAAGACAGCTTGACAGAAAGAGAGAGATAGAGAGGTTGAAAAAGAAAGAGAAATGAAGAGGGACAGAAAGAAAGTGAGAGCGAGAGAAAGAGAGCAAAAAGAGAAACGACGAAAGAGAGAGGGACACACAAAAAAACAGAGAGAGCGAGAGAGAAAGAGAAATAAAGAGACCGAAAGAGAGAGATTGAAAAAGAGAGAGAGCAGAGAAAGACAGAGACGGGGAGAGAAACAGGGAGAGAGAGAGACAGAGGGAGAAAGAGAGAGAGAAAGAAAGTGAGAGTGAGAGAAAGAGAGCAAAAAGAGCAACAACGAAAGAGAGAGGGACAGAAAAACAGAGAGGGAGAGATGGAGAGAGGACGAGAGATAAAGAGACAGGCAGAGAGAGATTGAAAAAGAGAGAGAGCAGAGAAAGACAGAAGGGGAGAGAACGAGAGAGAGAAAGAAAGCGAGAGTGAGGCAGAAAGAGAGCAAAACGTGAAACAGCATGGAAGCGAGAGGGACAGAGAGAGAGAGTCAGATTGAAAGAGAGACCGAAAGAGAGAAGAAGTGAGAAGAGAGCGAGATAGAGAGAGCAGAGAAAGACAGAAAAGGGGAGAGAAATAGAGAGAGGCAGAAAGTGGGAGTGAGACAGAAAGAGCACAAAAAGAGAAACAGAATGAAAGAGAGAAGGACAGAAACAGAGAGAGAGAGAGTGAAAGCGAGATAAATGTGAAAGCGAGACTAGACGTGGGCGTGTCCAGCGATGCGACAGAGTTGAGACAGTTGGACTTCACGCAGATTTGGGAGTGAATACGGTAGCATGTGATCCGTTCTGCTGCTTGTGAGTCTGAATAGTTTGGCGGCCCTGAAGAGTCGCGGATAGACGCCATCATCACGAAGAGCGCACTCCTTCACCTCGCAGTATCTGATGCGTATATACACTGCTGGTGAATTTTCTATACAAGCCTTCTCCCTCCAGAATGTTTCACTTGAGCGGCAGGAAAACTGATTTATTGTCAAGAATGGAACGACAGCTGTGCCACCCACTGATAAATGTTACTACGGCAACGAGTAGCAGGACCGCCCACTTCATAGTCCAGCATGTGTACGTGTGAACGTAGTTTATATATAGCAGATATATATATATATACATATAAATAGAGATATAAAATAGAGACAGATCCTGATCTGTCTGATCTGATTAATAGTTAGCAATATCAGCTAGGCTAGCAAATTAGCTTAGCACTCCTTTTAAAAAAAAAAAAAAAACAACCCTCAAGCTAAATGTTTGCCTGCAACCTGGGTAATATTTGTCAAAATATTTTATAGCATAATCAAAAATGTAGTAGTCATATTTATGGGCAAGCTCGCTAGCACACTAGCTAACGTTTATTGCGTATTCAAAATAATTAGCTAAGCTAGCTAAACTAACAAGCAAAGGAAGTATTTTACAAAGATGCTGTCACATAATTAAAATCTATTGATTGCTAAGTTTGCTAGCAAGTCAACTAACGAGGGTTTTATTGCCGTGTTCCCTAACGAGCGCGATTTTTATTCGGATAATCAAAACCAGGAGTTAGGCTAGCTCCGTATTATGAATGTCACGCAAACTTTTTTTCTCGTGCAATCAACAATCCCTCGTCAAATGTGCTAGCAAGCTAACATTAGCCTGTCATATCGTGTAAAGCAAAACCTAAAGGCTAAAGGTAAAGTATTTTATTTGCTTGTTTTAAATTAGAAAAAAAAAATCATAATAAACTGGCTAAGTTTGTTAGCAAGCTAGCTAAACTAAAATAGGCTGTGCAGTAATTCGAATCAGTAGTTAAGCGTGACTAAAGTGCATCGTTAAAAGCAAAGAAAGAGAGATTTTCTTTTTTTTAATTGCTAAATTAGCATGAGTTTTGTGGTCAAAAAGACGCCGTGAACACGTATGAAAACGATACATAGGCGACACGAGAGCACGACGTGACGACAGAAGACAAACGCAAGGCAAGGAGTGCAGTGCAAACCGTGACTGTATGTACTCAGTGTGCCGATGGTCATGTGACAGAGACGCAGTGGGGTGCAGTGGCTGCTAGGAATCGTAGTCCCAGGCTAGTCATGATATCATTCTACACTTCAGCCAAAGCAATGCTAACAGAAAGTGTATCATTAAACGTTACTTATAAATATGTATAGTGACTCGTCATTTTAAATATTAAGAGACAATGGGGAAAAAACAAAACATCACAGAGCACATATAATTTAAAAAAAAACAAAAAAACAACAACAACAATAAAAACACGAGATCATACAGAAACAATGCTGCTGTGGATGTGAGTGTTACAGACAGGTAGTATAGCGATCCTCATATCACCAGATTGTAGCCCTTTTTTTTTATATTTTATCATTTCTGGAACACGCCGAGCTGCTGCGTTCACTGTCACAGCTTCCTCTCCGTGTGTAATATACGGTTTATCAGAGTCGCACAGAACGAGAAATGCATTATTCATTTTATTCAAATCGTTCAAGGACTGTATCTCTTTAATGGAGTTAGATTTCAGCCAATAGAGGAGAAAATGTGTTTCGTATTCTGAGCCTCTGCTCTCACGGCCACCGGGTTTCAGGAAGCCAGTTTGTTCTCCACTTCTTCATTTTCGGGCAATATTGACGTTTTATTTGCGTTAATCACGCTACGTCCGTTCCGTGCTCTTGACGGGTCGTTTATCGAGTCGGGTTAACGAATTTCGTGAGGATTTCATACTGAAGTTGTACACATCTGCATTCAGACCTCAGATATAAAGCACTATTCAGAAGCGGGGCGAGGGTTACGTACGTATACGTGGTGGAGTTTGCCTAAAACAGGCGGTTATGGCTCTGGGTTACTGATCAGAAGGTCGGGGGTTCAAGCCGCCACTGTTGGGCGCTTGAGCAAGGCCGTTAACCCTCTCTGCTCCAGGGGGCGCTGTATCATGGCTGACCCTGCGCTCTGACCCCAGCTTCCTGACTTGCTGGGGTATGCGGAGAAAAGAATTTCTCTGTGCTGTAATGTATACGTGATTAATAAAGACTCGTTATGCCAGCTTGAGCGAGAAGCAGCAATAAGTCCAGCGCCACCTGTCTGACCGTCTGATGTAGTGCACGATATGTCAAGCTGAACTTTATGTTTTGGCCGGAAATACGTTGAAAAAATTGCCGTTCAAGGACAATAATAAATAAATAAATAAATATGACACTATTAATTACATAGTAGTATTGTCCTTGTAAAATCGACAAAAGGGATCAAAAGGGATGCACGGTTTTGCAAGTTGTTTTGTTTTTTGTTTTTTGTTTTTTTATAAAAGAGAGCGAATTAACAAAAACAATGGGCCTCGTTTATCAATCTTTGAGCAAAGCTGTGTGTAAATAAGCGTAAGCCGAACCAGCTAAAGTTTCGGGCTGGATTTACAGTACAACCTTTTCAGAAAAGCCGATTTCCTTCGCGGTCGTGTGCATATGTCGATCACGACACAGCTCATTTGCATGTAGCGACGCCCACAAAACTCCATAAAAGGGAACGTGCACAGACACCTAGGAGCATGAAAGGAGCAGTGAGGGTAAAGACTGATAGGCAGACGTGGAATTTATTTTGAGTACGTCTATGTCAATAAGTATATTTAATGATATGCGATATTAATTATGATTAATAGACGAGCGCTTGCTTACGTCTTGCGGCTCTGAGCGGACAGACCGCCCCGTCCTTCGTTTATACGGCGCCATTTCTTTTCTCATGATTGAATGATTTGCTTGATCTGTCTTCGTTTATGGGATTTGTGTTGCCTCTCTTTTTTTATTATTATTATTCTTTTTATTCTTTAAGTAATGGCGATAAAATAAAAGGTAAACAAAGGATAAGTGTAAGTGCAGAAAAGTGTATCTATGACATACAGAACCATTTCTGCTGTAAGATACAGTATGGAGTGGATAATGTCCGTAGAAGGGAATGATTAAAAGGTGCACTTCCGATATCGCACATTCGAAATGCTTGTGCGCCACGGTGAAGCAGTTTCCCTCACAAAGACGAAGATAAAGAAGGAAAAGAAAGAAAACGTGTCTCTCTTTTCCAATAAAGGACATTTTGGGATCGTTTCAGGTCTTTTTGTGCGGTGTTGGAAAAATCTGCTACCTAAAACCTGGCAACCCTGGTAACTATCACACACAGTAAATGAGCCTCATTTACCTAAACGTACGCATATTTGGCCTGCGATGGTCTTGTGTTTCTTTTCCCCACTTGTGTTTTCTCATTTGCAAAGTGTCCTTGGGTGTGAGAGAGGCTGTGTACAGATAAATATTCAGGAATGCTCTGGGCTCTCAGCACTTTCTGTCTCTGTTCATGGTCTTGGCACTGAGATTAGTAACTCTGACCTCTGGATGTGCGTTCTCCGTCCCTCTGGGAGCAAATTAAACTGGAAAAACATCAGCAAACATAGCTCGGATCAAAAAATCTGCAAATCACACGTCTGAGTTCGGCATAAAGGCTTCGTTTCAGATTGTTAGACTTCACAGTAATGGTATTTATAATTTTTTTATTCTCCAATGCTGAGATTTTAGCGGCTGATGGAGCTGCACTGAGGCAAGAAATAGAAAGTGCACGGTATCTTCCGGAAAAAAAAATAAATAAATTATAATTCACTACTTTACAAGACACTGCTTTAACAGCTGTGCTCTGTAGAGTATGTTCCAGAAAACAGAATTTACTTCATGAACATGTCGAGTTTGCTTCCTGTTTTCATCAGATCCCGCTTTAGTCCGAGTACGGTGACTTCAAAATTATCGGAACCCTTGAGAAAGAATGAGCAAAAATGAGTATATCAGATTGGACAGATGAGATTAGACAGTTTGCTTCCTGTTTTCATCAGATCCCGCTTTAGTCCGAGTACGGTGACTTCAAAATTATCGGAACCCTTGAGAAAGAATGAGCAAAAATGAGTCCATAAGATTGGACAGATGAGATTGGACAGTTTGCTTCCTGTTTTCATCAGATCCCGCTTTAGTCCGAGTACGGTGACTTCAAAATTATCGGAACCCTTGAAAAAGAATGAGCAAAAATGAGTATATCAGATTGGACAGATGAGATTGGACAGTTTGCTTCCTGTTTTCATCAGATCCCGCTTTAGTCCGAGTACGGTGACTTCAAAATTATCGGCACCCTTGAGAAAGAATGAGCAAAAATGAGTATATCAGATTGGACAGATGAGATTGGACAGTTTGCTTCCTGTTTTCATCAGATCCCGCTTTAGTCCGAGTACGGTGACTTCAAAATTATCGGAACCCTTGAGAAAGAATGAGCAAAAATGAGTATATCAGATTGGACAGATGAGATTGGACAGTTTGCTTCCTGTTTTCATCAGATCCCGCTTTAGTCCGTGTATGGTAACTTCAAAATTATCGGCACCCTTGAGAAAGAATGAGCAAAAATGAGTCCATAAGATTGGACAGATGAGATTGGACAGTTTGCTTCCTGTTTTCATCAGATCCCGCTTTAGTCCGTGTATGGTAACTTCAAAATTATCGGCACCCTTGAGAAAGAATGAGCAAAAATGAGTCCATAAGATTGGACAGATGAGATTGGACAGTTTGCTTCCTGTTTTCATCAGATCCTGCTTTAGTCCGAGTACGGTAACGTCAAAATTATTGGCACCCTTGAGAAAGAATGAGCAAAAATGAGTATATCAGATTGGACAGATGAGATTGGACAGTTTGCTTCCTGTTTTCATCAGATCCCGCTTTAGTCCGAGTACGGTAACTTCAAAATTATCGGCACCCTTGAGAAAGAATGAGCAAAAATGAGTCCATAAGATTGGACAGAAGAGATTGGACAGTTTGCTTCCTGTTTTCATGATACTGATGCTGAAACCTTGAGTAAAAGCCAATATCGATACACGTCTGATGCGTCTTCTTTAAAACCTAAATGCCAAGCTTTTAAAAAATGACATTGCTTTTATATTCAGGAAGCTGAAAATCTGACATACACAAAACTGCCGCTTTTTTTTTATTCGGTTAAACTCTTCAATTTTGTTGCAAATACTATATAATAGAATGTCAATTTAATAAACATCAGTCCTAACAAAAGAAAACAATCATGTCTTTTTATATGCAAATATTTCCATTTCTGAAAAAGAACTTTTTGGTGCCATCTTTAATTTTATATATAGATTTTTGGCTGTTTTCCTGGAGGGTGCCAATAATTATTTAAGTGACTACTATCTTTCTATTGTTTCATTGTGAAGTCATTTTGTCTCTCTCTCTCTTACAGCCTCCGGCACAGAGATTTAGAAAGTGGCACTCCGATGGCAAAAGTGTAGTTCAGAAAACTCTTGAGAAGGTCATTAAAGTCCATTTTTGGCCATAATGCATAAATCTGCTTTACAACTGTGTAATTACAAACTGGTTATGGTGTTTTTTTTTTTTCTTCCCACGTCCACACAGTTTTCAGGGACATTTTCATGGCTTAGTAGAACCACAGATGGACAAATTACATCTTTAATTACACTTCATTCATTATAGCGGTTACATTGAAAGCCCTTTAGTACTTATGGAAGCCATTACAGTGCGTAGGAAGCTATTACAGTCCCAGATGTTATGGTGCTTTCGCAGTGTGTGTTATGCAATTTTATTGAAAAAAACTCGGAAAAGATTTGCTGTTAGACTTTGCATGAATTTCTCCTTATATAAATCGAAATATGTTTGTTTTTTTTTAATGTATGGTATATTTATTTCCTCAAATATCAGTATTAAAAATGAACGCTAGTACAAATGAACATAGTAAATACTATATTTGTTTTTTCAGGGTTTTGAAATCACATATCTAGCAGGTGTATATATTTAGATATCTGAACATACTGTATAACTATATATTTTCTTATATACTTTATGGAAATTTTCTGGGAAGGCGTTCCCCCAGATTTTGGGGCGTGGCTTTGCGGATTTATGTTCGCTAGTGAGGTTGAGGTCAGGCGCTGATGTCGATGTTGACATGAAGAGGCTCCAGTTCCAGTTCATCCCAAAGGTGTTCAGTGGGGTTGAGGTCAGGGCTGGACACTCAGATTCTTCTACCTTCTTCTAACCTTAACACACCGTGTCTTCATGGAGCTCGCTTTGTGCACGGGGGCCTCTTTATGCCGGAACAGGTTTCGGCTTCTTAGTTCCAGTGAAGGGAAATTGTAAAGCTCCACCATCCAAAGACCTTGTGTGCTTCCAACTTTGCGGTAACATTTTGGAGAAAAACCGCACGGTAAGCGTGTGATGGTCAGGGGCGCACATACTTTTGGTAAAAATGGATAACTTTACCGTGAATGCGGCTTGTCGCGTTATGAAGTAAGAAATACATACGGACAAAGGGATAGCATTCGGTTTGAAAACAAACGTTCTATACACAAGTTCTAGCGAGTTAGTTGAGCTTGTTAGCTAGCGGTTTAGCTATCGAGAACATTCATTTGTCACTGAAAAAACGTAGCTAGAACGACTATTTTTATTATCCGGATCCAGTCAAGATTTTTCGACAAAATTATCTCCATCATCTGTTCAGCGGAAAAGAAAAATCAGCTTAATTCCAATGTTCCAAATCTGTTTATTTAAACTCCAGTATGCGTAATTGCGATGAAATCCTGAATGGCATTATATGAGTACTGGGTATGAATACTGATATGTGTTAATGTCCTCTGTACTAATTCTTCCTTATGTGCGCTTAACGCTACTCTGATGTTGCCAGAGCTGGAATTTTTGTGCGCGTGTGACGTCATGATCGAGTCCACTGTAGTGTAACATTAACGGTACGGCGATTTCAGATATCCTTGTCAAGTTATACAACAATAGCGATTAATCACTGCGTAGTGAAAATGAAAAGGAAAAAAAAATCAAACGAATTGAGGGAAATTTTTTTGCAGGGCATAAGCTATAAAAATCATGACCCTGTAATGCCCAAACTCTAGTGTTAATTAAATCGTCAGAAATATATCTGGCCTTTTGCCCTCTTTAGGGAGAAATCTGCAGCGCTTCTTGATCGACGAGGCTGTGGTTGTGGATGAGTTTCCATAATTTTCTCGATCAGCAGCGTTTCATGAAGTGGACTCCACGACCCGTTAAATTACGCCTCTCCAAACGAAGCGCTTCGGCAATTAAACAGTTTCCAGCATGACTAACTAATCCGTCCAAATGTCTGCACTGTTTTTCCTTTTTTTTATATATATTTATTTATTTATTTATTTTTAAAAGGGGGGGGGGGGGGGGGAATAAATAAATAAATAAGCGAAGGCAAAATGAAAAGCCTTAACAAAGCCAGTAACCTGATATGGGCACAACAGCACTTAGGAAGCCATTACAGCCCCAGATGTTATGCTAATTTGCAATATGCGGGCCTATTATGTGCACTTGGTACAAGAGTGCTTGGCTAAAATGTTCTGTGTCAACATTTCGAGATGCCATTAGCTGTCATTAGCCGTGATTCACTCCACAGCTCCTAAAAAAGCGCAACGCGATGCAGCGGCTCTCAGAAACACAGGCGACTTGGACGGAAAACAGGATACAGAAGTCCTTTATACGCTCATCCAGAGACATACTTTAGCTGCCCATTAGTCATTCATTAGACACACAAGAGCAGCGCATTTACTTTAGAAATCGAATTTCCACATGAACACACTGAAATTCAGCAGCATCATTAGCGATTTGCTCCGAGCACGATCCACAGTCTGAAGCAGACAATATGCTGGGTTTTTAGTTTTAATCCTTTATTTATTATCATGTTTTGGAAACATATTAGACTGCGTCATCTATACAGCACTTTTCAGTACTGAGGTAAAACAAAGTGAATTGGCTTTTTCCTGTATTTTGGGAGTTTGTGAAAGCACCGAGCAGGCTGTTAGCAAGCTAATTTACCCGAGTAAGGTAGCGCTATCTCGCTAACTGCCAGGTCCGACAATAAAGTTGGCCACCGGTGATGATAAAAAAAAAATTTTTTTTTTAAATTTAAATAAAAACCCCGCTTGAAACTCACCACTATAAAGTTTTCCACTTTTTCAGACGTGAATATTTTATATTTTGTGCTCCCTTTTTCCCGGAATTTAAACAAGCCATTTATGTAATTATTATCAGTGAGCATCCAGGGCTCTGTTTATGAATATTAATGACTAGAGGGATGATCTTATAATGTCCTGTAAGTTGGAAAGGCATAGACAGGGATTTATTTTAAAAAAATTAAAAATAAATTAAAAAAAAAAAAAGGCAGGATTCTCCGAGTACGACTCCCTCGAGGCGTGTTTCATAATCTCATTTCATAAACATAAACATATTTATAAATGGAATAATAAATAATAAGAAGAAATAAATAAATCCTTGAAAATATGTTAGAACCTGTTTAAAACTCTATGTAATTATTACCCCAGGACTCACTCACCCAGGGGTTAACGCTCATTTCTCTGTGTCTCAGTGAAGGAAATGCAGTTACAGTTAAGGAGGTGTGGCCTCTATGTGTGTCAGTTTCAGTAAAGGAGGCGTGGCCTTCATGCTTTTCAGTGAACGAGGTGTGGCCTCTGAACCTGTTTTGAGGTTGATTAGATCTAAATTGCACTGTAATGAAATGTTGGTTCTTTAGCATATTGTTTGTTTGTTTGTTTTTCTTGCTTTTTACAAATTCCATGCATTGGTATCAAAAATTGACATTATATCTTCTTGGAAGGAGAAATACACAATTTGACCATTCACTTATATTTGCATATTTGGCACGCACTTTTATCCGACGTGACTTTAACCTGAGGGTCGACCCCTCACACATGCGCCCTACGATGTCAACTTTACTCTACGTAGACCGTTTTTTGGGGTGGCTGTTTTTGGTCAGGTGGTAGACGGGGTTGTTTTCTAATCGCAGGGTTGGTGGCTCGATTCCCGGCCCACGAGCTTCCTCATGCCAAATTGTCCTTGGGCAAGACACCGAACCCCAATTGTCCCTGATGGATGGCTAGCACCTTGCATGTGTGTGTGAGTGTATGTGTGAATGGGTGACTGAGAACCACTGTGAAGCGTTTTATACAACCGCAAAGGTTAAGAAGCACTACAGGGATTTAAACTCACACCCTTCTGATCGGTAGTGCAGAGCCCTAACCACTGAGCCGCACGGCCCAGTCGCGTCTGATTCACGTCTCGGAGACATGCTATCAAGAGACTTTCAAGTTAAGGGACGTTCAATTTAATAACCGTCTATAAAAAAACAGCAATATTCGAAATAGCGTTGTTCAGGATGAGCTCAGCGAGTAACAGTAGCCGCGGAAGCAGTGTGACGACTGGCTGAACGATGGACAGGGCGAGAGCGAGAGTGAGAATGCATTGTCAGCGTGACAGACCGTGCACAGTCGTCTCTGATGAGATACGATCTCACGACGTATCATACAGAGCCTGTCAGAAATCGCAAGGCTGCTGCCGGGAGACGTGTGAGGAGTTCTGAACACATTCCGCGTACGAGACAAGAGAGGGAGACGAGAGAGGAAGTACTGCATGTTATAACGTGTAGGTGTTACATCTTCTGCTTCTGACCTGTTGGTCTATGTGTTTTGGGATCGTCGTGGGTTTATTTTTTATTCATTGTTTTTTTTTTGTTGTTTTTTTTTTAAACGAATACGATTTTGGTTCCTTCAGAATGTTCCTCGTAGATTTACATCCTAGTCCTTCTGAGCTGTTTTACCGGACCGGGTTAAAACGATTCCCTAATTTCCGTTCGATCTTGAAACTTGAAGACGCTCCACCGCTCGGTAAAAAAAAAAAATAAACGAATACGTGGAAATTTTCCGCGTATCGACGTAAGGTCCGAGTGCGGAGATTATCGGATAGTATATCACACCGAACCGTAGTCATAAACGTGGCAGGTCAAAACACCAAAACGCAGACAAACAGTCAGCAAATCCAAGGAACAGTTAGCTCGTATAAGCGCTCACGCTCGCAAACGATGAGGCGGGCAAGACTTCGCGAAGACTAACTGGGAACCAGTGTTCATATAGTGTCTCTAAATCAGGAAGTGATGGGAATCGTGAGTCAGGGAGTGAGTTAAGACTGAAAAAAATCAGAAAAGTCCTGAAATGTTTAAAAACGACGTTTGCTCAACTACAGGTTGTCGAACCAAACTGTCTCGATTGTCTCGAAGGCAGAAATAAGCGAAGTGTGGAACAATAAAGCTAACAATAAACGTCAGGTTTGTGATTTCTAAACCGTTCTTTTTTTTTAGATGCGTGTTGTGTCTCTACTGTCAAAGTTCTATGTGCCCCCCCACCCCCACCCCTACCCGCACCACCACCACCCCCCCCCCACCCCCCACAAGCACACCATCCATTTCTCCTGTAAAACGGCTGAAGAATAGGGCGAATTTAATGAATTTTTATCTCCGCCTACACACTTTTATCTTCTCTTTTCACCCCCATTCAAATGCTGGCACAGCTACACTTTCTTAAAATGGCCTTTCTTAATGTATGAAATTTTCCACCGTGCAACAAAGGGACTCTTTATTTCCTCCTGTTTCCAGTAGAAGGCAAAAAGTTGTACTCCGCGAAAAGGAACAAAAGGGCTCGGTAGGACGGAAGGAGCAATGAAGAAAGAGAGAGAGAGAGAGAGAGAGAGAGGGAGAATAATAAAGCCGATCTGTCTGTCTTCCGAGCAAGACTAGTTTGCCTTTTTATGAGTTTCATTAAGAGCATTCAAATTCTGTCCTTTCGCATGTAACTCTCTGGGGTGAGAAACGGCAGATTGGAGGCAGAATGTGAAAAAAAAAAAAAGACATTTAAGAGCGGTATATAAAAATAGATCGTGGAGGTCAGAAAGATCGGAACGATGCTGAATATACTTACGGTATATTGGCGTTTATTGGTTTTATCATACGGTTGCTGGGTGGCGGTGTGGCTGCAGGGCAAGGTACACAAAAGATGGAAAAATGAATTAAAGAAACGAAAAGTCATACTTCGTGTCACTTTCTTTCCTCGATCCGTATGTTTTTCATCTTCAACGTGACTTTCCGTGATATTGAGTCCAGACTATCATGTTCAGGTTCACCAGAGATATGTTCCTGGGACTGCAGAGCTTTCACACTTACCAAACGTTTAGAATAAACAAACTCCAAGTACAAGGATAATAATACCTATTCCACTTTAATGCTAATACTAGTTATTGCACCATCGTTCTTATTTGTTCCAATTAACTTAATCGCCATTTGTATCACTGGTATGCATCATACTGTTCACCTTTACATGTACACTGTTATCTTAACTTAATTGCGATTCGCACTACTGGTTGGATGCTAACTGCATTTCATTGTACCTGTACTCATACTCTGGCAATGATAATTACCTACAGCGAGCTCTAATGCAATAAATCCAATCAAGTGTACATCACTGAGGTTTTTCGCTTCACCTGCTAGCCTGAAGTTTTAATACCTTTAATCGTGTTGATGCAAAGTCGAGACTCAGTTGTACTTTTATCTATGTTTATAGAGAACGGTATATATATATTTAATATAACTTTTCTAGTTATATTACAGCAGAGCAGCTAGTGTGCAATGTGTAGAGTTTGGATGAAGATAATAATAATAATAATAATAATAATAATAATAATAATACTAGTAAGCAGATGAATGCTGGTTCTGGGTAGATAATCACATACTATAGCATTCAAACCCAAACATCAATTTCCTCGCATCGAACAATCCAATTCAAACGTTAAACAGTGCTCTTGTGACATTGCTAACTTTCCAAATGTTAGAAGGTTAGAAGCCATGATCAACCAATGAATATAGTTTAATTACACACTTTTATGCAATGTTTATTCTGTACAGAGTGTCTTTTTTTTTTCTTTCTTAAAACCAATTAATAATCCAATCACATCAGCTATACAGTGTGGGGGGGAGTAAGTATTGGACGCGTCAAAAAAAATTCAGTAAATATATTTCCAATGAGGTTATTCACATGAAATTTTAACCAGACTTCAGTGTTAACTCAAGAAATCGGGAAATATTAAGAAATCCAAACATTAAAGTCCATAAATGAAGTTCTGTGTAATAAAGAGGAATGACACGGGAAAAAAGTACTGAACACGCTAACTGAAGTGTATTTAATACTTCGTGGAGAAGTCTTTGTCTTCCTGTGTGAAGAAATTAACGTTCGCAGTATTCATGTGTGATTTCGGCCCGTTCTTCTAAACATATCGTCTTTAAATCTTGTTCAGATGGATTCGAGTCAGGTGAGTGACTCGGCCGTTCTAACACCTTGATTTTTTTTTCTCTGAAACCAATTGAGTTTCCTTTGTTGTATGTTTTGGATCGTTGTCCTGCTGGAAGCTCCACCCATGTCTCATCATCATCGTCCTGGTGGATGGCAGCAGATTCTTCTCGAGAATCTCCCGGTAAAGATCTCCATTCATCGTTCCTTCAGTTATATGAAGTCTGATGAAAAACAGCCCCACACCATGATGCTTCACCTCCACACTTCACTGTTGGTGTAGTGTTTTTAGGGTCATGTGCAGTGACATTTCTTCTCCAAACATGGTGTGTAGTATGTAGACAAAAAGTTCAGTTTTGCTCTCGTCTGACCAGGCTACACTCTCCCAGTATTTCATAGGCTTGTCCAAACAAGTTGTAGTAAACTTTAAACAGCTTCGACATGCCTTTTCTTTAGTGATGGAGTCTTGCGGGTGAGCGTGAGCAGTGGAGTGCATCGCATATTATTTTCTCTGTGACGATGACACCTGCTTCCTCCACGTGTTTCTGGAGCTCTTTCCGAGTGGTCCTTGGCTCTTGGGCTACACTTCTGACTCCCTGGTCAGAAATCTTGCGAGGAGCTCCTGTGCGTGGCCGGTTGATAGAGTGATGTTGCTTCCACTTGTGGATAACAGCCCCGATGGTGCTTACCGGAGGATTCAGAAGTTTTGAAATACATCTATATCCGATTCCATCGATATGATTCGCAACAATAATGTTGTGAAGGTCATCGGAGAGCTCTTTGCTTTTACCCATCATGAGATGTTTCTTGTGTGACACCTTAGTAGCGAAAAGCCTTTTTATAAACCATCAATTTACTAACCCAGCTGATAATAATGTGCACAGATATGGGGTATAATTATTTACGGATTTCAGCTGGTTCCTTGCCTTACCCTGCCTTGCCGTGGAGAACTGCTTTTTCTTAGCGTCTTTATTCCCGTGTCATTCCACTTTATTACACAGAACTTCATTTATGGACTTTAATATCGTGAATTCTTTATATTTGATATTTCCAATACTTATTTCCCCCACTGTATTAAAGCTCTCCACTCTATTTTATTTATTCCCTCACAAGAATCCCAGGTGCAGTTTACATGAAGTACTACGGCCTTAGTAAACTCAATGAAGATTTCAGACATACCGAGACATGCTTGGTGTAAACAGAGCCAAGTGTAACTCTCAACAGGATGCTATACCATGATGCTACCACCGCCATGCTTCACGGCACAGCATTTTTTCACCATCTGTAGAGATTATGTCACGAATCTACAAAAAAATAGCCCATAATATTGGGCTATAATATAAAATAGCTTATATAGTGCAAAATTATTAACAAATAAAAAATGGCAACATCGTGATTAAGGAAGTATTCACCCCATGACTGTGAAACTCGGTGAAAATTAGCGCAGGTGCAAACAATTTCCAATCAGAAGTGGCATAATTAGATAAATGGAGTCAAAATGTGTGTAAATAATGTGTCGCCTGATCTCAGTATAAATACACCCGTTCCTGGGAGATCACAGGGTTTGTTAGAGAACGTACAGCGCCTACACAAACCACATCGTGATGACCAACGTGCTACTAAAACAAGAAAGTTCTGGAAAAATATCCAGAGAAATATCGCAATCACTGAACATCCCAAGCGACCAGATAAAGAGTGATTTAGTCAGAGGAACAAACGGGAGTAAAGCTCTCGGTGCTACCGCCGCCATCTGTGAGAATGGCGATCTCAGGATGGTGAGCAATTAAATAAACACACATGAGTGCATGCTTTACACATCACACTATATTAGACCTACAGTGCTTAAAATTAAACACACACGCACAAAATATATTGACATTCCTGCCAAAAAACAAGTAACGATATGCATAATCCACACACCGTCATCGGTTTGAAACACCCGAGCTTCCGTTAGCCGAAGGCCGACGCGCAACAGGTTCCACGTTTACAGAAACACGACACACACTCGCAGTCCGCTTACCGCGTATTCGTAACGTCCCTGCGCCGTTCTACAACCCATCTGTGCGTGAAACATTCAACACAGCTGCCTCGTTTGCGTAATATGATCTCAGAGTGTCACAATGATGTGACATTACGCTGAGAGGAAAAGAACACCATGAGCTGAAGTGAAGCCCATTAATCCACGGGAAAGTCTACAGCTTCCTGCTGTCCGTCTACAGCCGCGGGAAGCGGCGGAGGGATTAAGAAATCTGTAATCGTTTCAGGTTGAAGCTTTGAATCTTTTTCCTCCGCAAAACGGTCAAAATAAATAAATAAATAAATAAATAAATAAATAAATAAATAAATAAATCACGCGAGGATCCATCGAAAACAAAGAGCGCTAAAGTAGTGTGCGGACAGGTTCTCGAAGTCCTTCTGGGGAATGATGTATGCCGATATGATAACGAGGTAGATCTATGAATACTTAATAAATCACTCGGCGGTGCGATAAACTAGAGTTACTGTTACCACTTCGAAGTTGATTTCTTTTCCTACAGTAATGACAGCACATCCTGAAACGCTTTATTCCTCTTATACCACAGCAATTTGCCTTTTTTTTTTTTTTTTTTTTTTTTTTTTTTTTTTTTTTTTTTTACAAAATACAAAACACCGACGAAACACGTTAGTTCCTGTTCTCATTTACGGTATGTGTCCTGTCCTCTGTCCTGACACTGGAGACTCCTTCCGTACACGTGAAATAAACTCCGTACGGAAAACGTACACCGTATCAGCAATTACACGCATTAGAAGAAAAAAGAAAGAAAGAGAAAACGGGTGCAGTTTTAAGTGGTGTGTGTGTGAGTGTGTGAGAGAGAGAGAAAGAGAAAGAGAGAGAGAGAGAGAGGTGGGGGGGTCACTGGTGATTTTATTCAGCTCATTTCCTTCTTAAAAGACTTGTAAAGTGGACAATAAAGTAACACTACAGAGTACAGAGTGAATTAGAAGCAGCCTGCTATTACACTCACCTCCACTCTGCTCCGTCCACACACTCCTTTCAGCTGCTTTTATTACACGTCCTGCACGTCGGTGTCTCTCTAACACACACACACACACACGTACGCACGCACACACGTACGCACGCACACATGCACTGCACATTGTTACACACACTTGCGTATTTCATATGGCTGATATCCCACACACGGCCTGCCACAATAATGAACACAATAATGATGAGCAGTTAGAGTGAATTCCTGACGAGACAGAACTGATGCAAAACTGAGACAATCATCTCTGTCTGAAGTGAAAACAGAACGAAAGAAAGAGAGAAAGAGAGACAGAGAGAGAAAGAAAAAAGGAAGACAGAAAGAAAGAAAGAAAGAAAGAGAGAAAGAAAGAAAGAAAGAAAGAGAAAGAGAGAAAGAAAAAAGGAAAACAGAAAGAAAGAAAGAAAGAAAGAAAGAAAGAAAGAAAGAAAGAAAGAAAGAAAGAAAGAGAAAAAGGGAAAACAGACGGAAAGAAAGAAAGAGATAAAGAAAGAAAGAAAGAGAAAAAGAAAGAAAGAAAGAAAGAGAAAAAGAAAAAGGGAAGACAGACGGAAAGAAAGAAAGAAAGAAAGAAAGAAAGAAAGAAAGAGAAAGAGAGAAAGAAAAAAGGAAAACAGAAAGAAAGAAAGAAAGAAAGAAAGAAAGAAAGAAAGAAAGAGAAAGAGAGAAAGAAAAAAGGAAGAAAGAAAGAAAGAAAGAAAGAGAAAAAGAAAAAGGGAAGACAGACGGAAAGAAAGAAAGAAAGAAAGAAAGAAAGAAAGAAAGAAAGAAAGAAAGAAAGAAAGAAAGAAAAAAGGAAGACAGAAGGAAAGAAAGAAAGAAAGAAAGAGAGAAAGGAACAAAGCAGCAGAAAGAAAGTAAGAGAGAGAGAGAAAGAAACAAGGAAGAAAGAAAGAAAGAAAGAAAAAAGGAAGACAGAAAGAAAGAAAGAATAAAATGAATTAATGAATAGTAACAGGAATCATGTTCATGTTTAAATAGTAGAAAGAAAGAAATAAAGAAAGAAAGAAAGAAAAAAGGAAGACAGAAGGAAAGAAAGAAAGAAAGAGAGAAAGGAACAAAGCAGCAGAAAGAAAGTAAGAGAGAGAGAGAGAAACAAGGAAGAAAGAAAGAAAGAAAGAGAGAAAGAAAAAAGGCAGCAGAAAGAAAGTAAGAGAGAGAGAAAGAAAAAAGGAAGACAGAAAGAAAGAAAGAATAAAATTAATTAATGAATAGTAACAGGAATCATGTTCATGTGAATATAGTAGAAAGAAATAAATAAATAAAGAAAGAAAGAAAGAAAGAAAGAAAGAAAGAAAGAAAGAAAGAAAAGGAACATGACATTTGTGCCTGTTTAAAAAAATGAATGAATGAATGAATTGTTGAACAGGAACATGAAATTTAAAGTGCACCTATTATGCTTTTTCAGATATGACCGTTCATGTAGCGTGTGATATACGGAGCTGTCTGTGATTGTAAAAAGTCTGCACAGTTTCAAAATTCAAAGCGCACGACAAACGGAGTTATCGACTCCCAAAAGAATGAACCGATTCTGAACAGCTGAATCGACTCGTTAGTGATTCCAGACTTTACTCCCTGTACTAACCTACGTAGGTCTGTAACAAAAAACCCCGCCTCTGATCTTCATCGGCTGCTCGCTGACAGCGCTGGACCAATCACGACAGACTGGGACGCCTGACCAATCAGAGCAGAGTATGCTCTCTCAAAGGAGTTGTTTAGAACGAATCATTTAGAACGGATCATTTAACGAGTCGTTTGTGACACTGCGGGGGGATTGTTGGGGGGCTGTTAAGGTAATGCTGCAGATTAAATTATGAGCACGTTAAGGTGACCTCAGATGAATGGAAATCTATCGTATGGGAGCTTTAAAACAAAATTAGGTACGTAGGTGCGCTCTAATGAAATGGATGGTTGAATTGAAAAAGAAAGAAAGAAGAAAGGAAAGAAGAAGAAAAAAATAGCCAAATGAATGTGAGTGAGTGAGTGAGTGGTAGATCACGGTTAAGACGCTGGGCTACAGACTGGAAGGTCGTGAGTTCAAACTCCAGCTCTGCCAAGCTGCCACTGCGGGCCCTTGAGCAAGGCCCTTAACCCTCAACCGCTCAGATGTATAACTGAAATAAAACGCTAAGGTAAGGGCGTCTGCTAAATGCCATGAATGTGAATGAGAATGAGAATGAATTAATGAATGAAAAGAGAACGTTAGTCAATGAGTGAATGAAGATGCTGTGTATCTTTAAACTGGTGAAAGAATATCTTTAGAAGAAAAAACAAACGAATGAATAGGAAGATGAGGTTTAATGAAATGGATGCTTAATTGGTTGAATTGAAGAAAGAAAGATAAAGAAAAAAGAATGAATTGGGGAAGAAGAAAAAAGAAAAGAAAGTTAGTCGTTGAATATATGAATGAATGAATATTAAAACAAATTCGTTTTTATCCTTAAGGAAAGAAAGAAAGAGATTTGTGTTGAGAATGAATAAATGAATAGAAACAGAATTTTCAAACTGATGTTTAATTGGTTAAAACCGAGAAATGGATGAATAAAGGAAAGAAAAAAGAAAGAAAAACAATGAACAATGAACAAACGAATAAAGGGATAAAAGATTGAATGAACGGGTTAAAAGACAAATAGAAAGTAAGAAAGAAAGTTATTGAACGGATGACAGGATTAATGAATAAATTCATTAATCTTCAAATTGAGAGGAGAAAGAAAGAGAGAGAGAGAGAGAGAGAGAGAGAGAGAGAGAGAGAGAGAGAGAGAGCACAAAAGAAAGAAAAGACAGGATGGGGTGCAGAGGAAGGCGGAATGAGAGACAACTGAAATTGTTAATGAAATTCCTGACAGAAGAGAAGTCAAATGTGAGTGTTAACGATGTGTGTGTGTGTGTGCGAGAGAGAGAGAGAGAGAGAGAGAGAGAGAGAGAGAGAGAGAGAGAGCCTTGAGTCTTTTTTTTTTTTTTCTAATTGTGGCCAAAATCCAATTGAAGGCATCTTGTTGCAAAGGAAAGTGCATGAGCGCCCCCTTCAGGCCAAAACACACATTGCTCTTCCAATACTCTGGTATTAAGATACCTTTTTATCCCACACACACACACAAAATAAGAAAATAGAAAAAAACTAATCATCTTGTGTCAATTTAATCTATATGGAGATTATTTAATTATCTGAGTTAGCTTATATAACATTAATAACATGATAATAACTAAATTATGGACCACGCCGTGTTTCCATTACCGTGTATGATTATCAGTCCATTATTCATTTAAATTCAAATTTACAACTATTTATGTCATAATAAGTAATAATAAGTATCCTTTAAATCAGAAAGTAAATGATAGAAACATGTGTGTGGCAGGGGGTGCAGCATATCACAAACTTCAACAGCAACGTCACTCAGGAGTGTCCTCCTGAGACAGGCACTCAGACGCTGACTGAACAGGAACATGAGGTTTGTTTGACAGATGTTGAGACAGATGTTTAAGTCAGTGAATCCGAGAAAGGCTGCAGGTCCTGATGGAGTCCTCGGAAAGGTACTTAGGTCTTGTGCCTACAAACTTCCTGCTGTTTTTGCAAACATTTTCAATCTGTTCCTCTTACTAGCCATTGTTCCACCCTGCCTTAAATCAGCCGTTATCGTTCCGGTCCCGATGAAGCCTACTGTAGACAGTTTAAATGACAACAGACCCATTGCCCTTACCTTACTTCCATTCCATTATCATAAAGTGTTTAGACTAGAGAGATTAGTACTGAGGCATATCAAAGCTAGCCTTTATCCCACTTTTGACCTCCATCAATTCGCCTATAGGGCTCCACAAGGCTCTGGAGCACAGAGGGACATATGTCCGGATGCCCTTCATTGATTATAGTTCTGCTTTTAATACCATCATACTGGATATACTTATCAGGAAAGTCCTTCACCTGGGCCTCTCCGCTCATCTCTGCACTCGGATTACGGATTTTCTCACTAACCGCCCTCAGGTCGTCAGGCCCGGTCTCCAGCTCTCCTCCACCCTCCCTCTCAGCACTGGTTCCCCACATGGATGTGTGTTGAGTCCTCTTCATACGACTGTATTCCCAGACATTCCTCTAACCACGTTATAAAATTCGCTGATTCCCCTGAACTGAATCACTATCAGGTGCAAAATATCAACATCGGGGCGGCTGTGGATCAGGTGGTAGGGCGGGTCGTGCACTA
>NC_030430.2:24670226-24672726 GCF_001660625.3 Ictalurus punctatus
GCTGTTTCTCATCATTGTGGGAACATAAAGGAAGTCAACGAGACCCATAATTAGTTGGTGACTGGAAAATCAGGGCGGGTGCACAGTGGCTTAGTGGTTCGCATGTTCGCCTCACGCCTCCAGGGTCGGGGGTTCGATTCCCACCGTGGCCCTGTGTGGGCGGAGTTTGCGTGTTCTCCCCGTGCTGTGGGGGTTTCCTCCGCGTACTCCGGTTTCCTCCCCCAGTCCAAACACATGCATGGTAGGCTGATTGGCGTGTCCAAAGTGTCCGTAGTGTATGAATGGGCGTGTGAGTGTGTATGTGATTGTGCCCTGCGATGGACAGGGTGTACCCCGCCTTGTGCCCCATGCTCCCTGGGATAGACTCCAGGTTCCCCGTGACCCTGAAAAGGATAAGCGGTATAGAAGATGGATGGATGTATAGAAAATCAGGGCTAAAATCATGTACTGTGCACCAAGCTTTGTTTAATATCAGTGCCAGTCCTGCCACGGGTTCTTGAAATACTTCCTGTCAATTTTATCCAACTCTTCCACGGATTAGACGCAATTCGCTTTTCTTGCTTTTAGTGTCTCGTCTTCTCTTCTGAATAATTTTAATGACTTTCTTTCTTTAAACCATTTTGCTGCTCTGTGATGTATTCCTTCTTCCTATTTATTTTACATCCGTGTATTTTTATGCGAATTTTGGGAGGTCACATAAAAAATACTGGATGGAAACACTAGATGCAAATAAAATCAACAAAAATGCACATTAAAAACTTTATGCGCCCCATTGAGACATACACGTAAGCTACGGTGGAAAACTACATTTAACAAATAAATTCCTCGATGCACATCAAAACAAGTCATGTGACTTTGCCTCAAGAATTTATTCATCCATCCATTTTCTATATATAGCACTTATCCTTCTGGGTCACGGGGAACATGGAGTCTATCCCAGGGAGCGTGGGGCACGAGGCGGGGTACACCCTGGACAGGGTACCAATCCATCGCAGGGCACAATCACATACACACTCACACACCCATTCATACACTACGGACACTTTGGACATGTTAATCAGCCTACCGTGCATGTCTTTGGACTGGGGGAGGAAACCGGAGTACCCGGAGGAAACCCCCGCAGCACGGGGAGAACATGCGAACTCCACACACACAGGGCCACGGTGGGAATCGGACCCTCGACCCTGGAGGAAAAGTAAATATGGCGGAGATCGAGATGCGCCAGTTTCCGCGGAAGTGATGATTTGTCCTCTTGAACACACGGGACGTAAACAGTGTTTTATTCGCAAATGTTTGATGCGATATTCCAATTTTTCACGTGAGTGAAAGGAAACATTCGCAAATTGGATGGAGACATCCTCACGAGATCCGGGCACAGAAGCAGAGTTACTTTTCCCACCCTAAAGTTGATTACTTTCCAACAACGACACATCCCAAAGTGCTTTATCCCTCATTTGCTTTGTTATATAGAGTAAAAAAAAATTTTTTATCTGTTTTAAGCTCATTTTAATGTTGCAGAACATCCATGAAACAAGTCAGTTCCTTTTCTCACTTATGTTATAGCAGCTGTAAACACTCGTTCCGTTACCAGTCTCTCTTTTTTCTGTCTCTTGAAGTTAATAGGACAAAAGAACAGCTTGTCTTGTTACAGAGAAAAGCGTAAACTCCTCCGTCGTGAAGATGTCATAAGTGAACATAAGTGAGAATAGGGACTAAGTCCCGTTTACAAAACTTTACTATTCTGAATGTCCGTCCCCCAGGGGTGCCAATAATTTTGCCCCATAAGAACTACTATATATTAACACTATTTAAATGTTAATATCTAGTCATATCACAGCAAACTAGCGAATCCGTTTCCCAGAATTTCACAATGTCGTATGCCACCGCAGGGCCGATGCAGCTGGGGCGCGAGCGGCTCAGCGAGGAGAGAGAAAGAGAGGCGCCGTCGAGAGTTTCGCTGCTTTTACTGCGGAAAAGACGACCTTCTGGTCCGGCAGTGCCCTCTCAGACTCGTCAGGACACCACGGGAGAGTGGGGACTCCAGACCCCCGCGAACAAAGACCGTTCCGAGTCCATTCCAGTTACTCTCTCACCAAGCCTTCGTTCTACCAGTTATGGTCAAATACTCAGGGGTGTGTTCTGTGTGCTCTACCTCGTAAAGAACATCCTTAACTCCAGGCACAGGAGGGGCATGCTAGAGTACCTCATCCAGTGAGAGGAGGAACAGTGATAGGTTCCTTCTCAGGAACCAAGTCTATGCAGAGATCTTCATGCCCTACATCCAAAACGGCCCTACATCCACCACGACCCCGGTGCAAGCCCAGATAGATCTCCGCACCCGGGTTGCGGGGGGTGGGGGGGTGTACAGCGGGGTTGCTCCATCATATCACAGCAAGCCAGCGACTCCATTTCCCAGAATGCACCACCATGAGACTATGTATTTGCGAAGTATACGCTCAGTTGACCTGCTCTCTGTCGATACCAAGCCTTGATATCGTGT
>NC_030430.2:24677726-24680226 GCF_001660625.3 Ictalurus punctatus
AATGGAAGACACACAACCAAAATGTCAGACCACACCCAGTTCCTCAGTTCAGTCTTACAGATGTGCTGCTGTGGTTTAGGACACAGTTGGACTTCCTGTCTTCTACAAACATGAACTACACTGTTCTATCTGAGCACTGGAACACTGCGGAGGCGGCCATCTTGAATCTGCATGAAAATCCAGAATTTCCTGACAGTGTTCCTGACAAAAAAATTCTATTTTTTACTTGTTTGTTTATTTATTTATTTACTTTTATTTATTTATTTTTACTTAGTTATTATTTTGTTTGTTTGTTTGTTTGTTTGTTTGACTGAACTGCAAATCATTCTTTCTTTCTTTCTTTCTTTCTTTCTGCATCTAATTTATTTATTTATTTAGTTATTTTTGTCTTCTTGTCTGTTTATTTCTTTGTTTTTCTTTTTCTCCATTTGCATGTCTTTCTTTCTTTCTATCGAATGTTCTTCCTTTCTTCCTTTCTCTACATTACATTAATGTATTTATTTATTTATTTATTTTTCATTTGTTTCTTTGCTTTTTGTTTGTATATTTATTTGATTTTCCCCATCTGCATGTCTTTCTTTCTTTCTTTCTTCCTTTCTTCGTCATATTTATTTATTTTTTACTTACTTTATTTATTATTTTTGTTTGATTGGTTGATTGAGTTTCCCCAACTGCATACCCTTCTTTCTTTTCGCATCTTATTTATTTATCTATCTATCTATCTATCTATCTATTTATTTATTTATTTATTTGCTTGTTTGTTTGCATTTTTGTTTGGCGTTTCCGCACACACATGCCTTTCTTTCTTTCTTTCTTTCTTTCTTTCTTTCTTTCTATTACATTTATTTATTTGTTTGTTTGCTTGCTTGCTTTTGTTTGTATATTTATTTGATTTTCCCCAATCTGCATGTTTTTCTTTCTTTCTTTCTTTCTTTCTGCACCACATTCATTTATTTATTTTTTACTTAGTTATTATTTAGTTTGTTTTGTTGATTGATTGATTTTCTCCATCATACCCTTCTTTCTTTCTTTCTTTCTGTCTGCAAATCCATTAATTCATTCATTCATTCATTCATTTATTTTTGTTTGTTCGTTTGTCTGTTTATTTATTTCTTTTTCTTTTCCTCCATCTGCATGTCTTTCTCTCTGTCTTCCTCTCTGTCTCTGTCCACACTGTTAACGGAATGAGACACTGGCTGACGGTTGGTCAGTCAGGAACGGCCGGGTCCCGAGCCGGCGTTGTCCCCGAAGCCGTGGAGCTACGTGTAAAACAGGAAGCTGTACACGAAGCTCGGTAAATATCCTGATCCTCTCTAATCCTGTGTGTGAAGGAGATCAAATAAAGCGAGTGACGGCTGCTAAACCTCAGCATGGAATCCGAGTGGATTTGAATGAGCAGCAGGCGATATCATTTATTTATTTACAGTTCAGAAACATTTATCTTCAATAAACACGACTCGGCTAATTCCCGACTGAAGTGAGGAGCATCTTTAACACCTGCTGGGATTTACAGTTCCTCATCATTACAGTCTGGATTTACAGTTTCCGACAGGGATGATTTTTATTTCTGTGAAGTTATTTACTTAAATAAAGTAAATATCGAGGATGGACGTAACGAGGAATGAGATCATTGGGTAATGCTAAACTGGTTAGCACTGGTACACTTCAGTGACTTGTTAGCCACATTAGCGTTGCAGCTCCATTTCAAAACTAATGAAGGACATTTCGTTTTGTTTGTGGAATAAATACGGAATAAATAACTCAGTGACTCGGTGGTGTGATGAAGCGGAGCTACTCTTACCGCTCTGAAGTCGATTATTTTCCTATAACGGCACGTCCTGACGTGTTTTATTCCTCTTATACCAAAGCAATTTGCCTGCTATTACAGTTTTTCGTCACTGGGGTCTTCACCAAAACAAACAAACAAACAAACAAACAAACAAGATAAATAAGATCAAGCCATTATTAGGATCATATTTGGTGTATCCACTGCTTTTATTTTGATTACACCTTTTTTGTTTGTTAAAGAATGACGTCACAATTTTTATCCCTTTATAGTTACATTTAAACAAGTGAGCTCCAAGTGAGCTACGTTAAAGCAGCTATAAGCGACGTCCTTCCTTCATCGGTCTCTCTTTCTTTCTCTCGCGGTTTGTCGCGTGCCGAAAAGCTTTACAGCTTCACCCCTGACTGTTACAAAGTGCTGACACTGGAGACTCCTTCCATATATGTTAAATAAACACGTTTGTCCTTATAGAAAGCTTCACCACGTTTATGAGGCGCGTGTCTCTGCCGTACGAGTCCCTGTGAAACCATAACGTATTAGAACGAGCGCATTAATATTAACCTGAGCTACTGTCAGAGCCGCAGTTCTAGAAAATTCATCAACACTTTCTGAACAATCAGAATCCGGAATAGTCCACTGCTCCGCTGGAGTTACAGTGGATGTTTGTACACACACATCACTGCGTGTGTATCTCTTTATTTTGCACCATTTCCT
>NC_030430.2:24685226-24687726 GCF_001660625.3 Ictalurus punctatus
AAACGTCTATTCGTTTCTATTCCATTGAATTTAAATCCGTGTGTGAGACGTTAACACCGACGACGTCACATGACACTCCTTGAACTCGGGACGTGTGAAATTTGATGTGGTGGTCTGTCTGATCCTGCCTCTATATTCAGAGTTCCTAACGACAATCGAAATTATTTTCCCAAATTACGATCTAATGGTTTTAATGGCGTCCAGTCAAATCTTTTCAAATATGACTTATGAAAACCTATAAAATTGACGTATGTGTGAAGTATACTTATAATAGTTTTATTCTCTGGTGGTTCTCTAGTAGATTTAAAAGTTTTTTTTAACATGTTTTTGTTTGTTTTTTTTAAAGCATTGGAGAGTGTTTAAAACATAACGAGGGCAAATCACACAACACGTCAACAATCCAAAACGTAATGGAAAAATCGGGAAAGTGATTAGTAAAGTTTTTGTATAAGCGTCTTGGTCTCCAGACCTGATCTGAGATCATTTTGTGAGTCGGATTCTGGTCTCTTATTACACTATTAAATATTATAATATACAGTACATTGTTTGTGCATTTATATATCTTGTGATGATGTTACATTAATGCAATGAAAGAAAAAGAAAAAAAAAACAATAAATATCTCGTTTCTATAGATTACTTTATATTTCTTTGTCTTCAGCTGGTTTTAAGGGGATGCAAACTTATGCACTGAATGTCAAAATGCTAATTCCTCTAAATAATCCTAACCTCTTAAAGGTTTTAATGACATAACCTCCACTTCCATGAATGCTCCATGGATATAAGAAGTGCCTTCTGGTTGTTGTTTTTTTTTGTTGTTGTTTTTTGCACACATCCTGATGTGCAAACGTCAATAATAATCATAATAATAATAATAATAATAATAATAATAATAATATTGTAATAATAAAAATAATTAATATAATAATAATAATTATTATTATTATTATTACAATATTATTGTTATTATTATTATTATTATATTGTAATAATAAAAATAATATAATAATAATTATTATTATTATTATTATTATTATTATTATTATTATGTTAAACTCTTGATATCGGGGTGAACTGCATCACCTACACAGCGGAGTCTTTTTCGCTCTTCTTTTATTTTTATTTTTTGCACTCGGCCTTCCAGCTCTACAGAATTCGGATTTTGATTGAAGATATTGTCGGTGCATTACTCCGCCTAGATTTTGTGGACTCACTCCTCTTAAAATCTACTTCTGTATTAATGTGCTTCTCTGTTTTGAGGCTGTGACCGGGTTAGAGTTTCTGTTTATTTGATTGTATTAGTGTTATCTCCTCGGCTTTACGTGCTACACTGTTATATTATTTGTTACAAGTCTTTAAAAGTTACGGGCATTATATTTATTATTGTGCGCAGACTGTTTATCAGACTTGAAGTCGGTAGGGGCTTTTTCTCTTACTGGAACTTTTTGTCTTGGTAATTTTGTCGGTTAGTTCAGCTTACTCTCCGAGTTGTTTTCACATTGTGGACCACGTTCGGTTTTTGTAGGAAACACTGCTGTCTCATTTGTTTATGGAGATTTCGGGTGTGTGTGTGTCTGGGGGATTGTGAGAGTATGCAGAACATGCCAATGCTTTGAAGGATGTGAATTGGAACAGAGTAATGTTATTTCATTGCGAATCTGTTTTTAGAGGATTTAAACCTAACATGGTGAACAGATTATATTATAGAGTTCAGGCCATTTTACTGGGGTTATCTCATACAGTGTGGCAAGTGATAATCTGGAAAGACCTTTGTAATATCACAGTCTAAAACTGGATTTAAAGAGAAGCAAATTAGTATTTGAATTAGTAATGAATTAGCAAATTAGTAATGAATCACATGTAAATGAATCATACGTAAATGAATCACGTGAAAATGAATCACTTGAATATGAATCACATGTAAATGAATCATACGTAAATGAATCACATGTAAATGAATCACATGAAAATGAATCACATGTAAATGAATCATACGTAAATGAATCACATGTAAATGAATCACATGAAAATGAATCACATGTAAATGAATCATATGAAAATGAATAAATAAATTAGACAATAATAATAATGATAATAATAATAATAATAATAATAATAATAAAAATAATAATAATAATAATAATAATAATAACCTATATTGAAGCAGCTTTGTAGACTGTACATGCTCAAGTTTGATTTGTTCAGAGAAAATCTAACAACAAAGCTCATTAACACCCTGAATCGTGTTAAAATATTTGTGATGTTTAGCGATTCTAGTGCTAATTTGTTACGTGACGCTGTATTTTCATTATTCCTGTGAAACGACAGCGCTTGTATGTTGTGCTGATGTCACAGCGGGACAACGTTATTGCTAGCGCAGTTGCAGAGGAGTTTAAGGGAAATGTCCAGTCCACAGTTCACCTACCGCCATGTTTTTGGACAGAGAACTGGAGAACCTAGAGGAAACCCACACGGATTCAAGGAGAACATGTGGAACACGAC
>NC_030430.2:24692726-24702726 GCF_001660625.3 Ictalurus punctatus
CCATTCAGACTGACAGTCACAGAGGCCACACCTCCTCCATTCAGACTGACAGTCACAGAGGCCACACCTCCTCCATTCAGACTGACAGTCACAGAGGCCACACCTCCTCCATTGACACTGATATTCACAGAGGCCACACCTCCCCCATTTAGACTGATATTCACAGAGGCCACACCTCCCCCATTTAGACTGATATTCACAGAGGCCACACCTCCTCCATTTAGACTGATATTCACAGAGGCCACACCTCCCCCATTTAGACTGATATTCACAGAGGCCACACCTCCTCCATTTAGACTGATATTCACAGAGGCCACACCTCCCCCATTTAGACTGATATTCACAGAGGCCACACCTCCTCCATTTAGACTGATATTCACAGAGGCCACACCTCCCCCATTTAGACTGATATTCACAGAGGCCACACCTCCTACATTTAGACTGATATTCACAGAGGCCACACCTCCTCCATTTAGACTGATATTCACAGAGGCCACACCTCCTCCATTGAGACCGATATTCACAGAGGCCACACCTCCCCCATTTAGACTGATATTCACAGAGGCCACACCTCCTCCATTTAGACTGATATTCACAGAGGCCACACCTCCTCCATTGAGACCGATATTCACAGAGGCCACACCTCCCCCATTTAGACTGATATTCACAGAGGCCACACCTCCCCCATTTAGACTGATATTCACAGAGGCCACACCTCCCCCATTTAGACTGATATTCACAGAGGCCACACCTCCCCCATTTAGACTGATATTCACAGAGGCCACACCTCCTCCATTTAGACTGACAGTCACAGAGACCACACCTCCTTCATCACTCACACTTTTTGCCCATGTTTGAATTCTCAGTAGGAAATAACACGCTCCGTGCCGGACTATTCGCTCCACCTCTTCACTCATTAACGAACCGTATTTAAAGCGACATATTTGCTCTCTCTACGAGGGAGTGCGTTTACACACATCTGGAGAAGAAAAGAGTGTTTTCCCAAAACTCATACTACATCATTACTACACAAGGTGGTGTTAAGATTAGTATTTTTTATTATCATTAACATGGGTCTATTTTCACAATCATAAGACATCGAATGGCACTGAATATGGCAAAATAAACTATAATGACTATATTATAATGATTATATTATAATGACTATATTACCAAAGAGCCGGAGAGCAAAAAAACGGCGGACTGGATATTAGAGAGGAAAAAACAGGCTTTGATCCGATCCTGTAACAAATGGAAAAGATTGGAATTGGGTTTGAAAAAGATTTTTTTTTTTGGAACTGTAAATGTTTACATACATTACAAAGAGACTGGATTGTTTATTTGTTTTGTTTTGTTGGTTGGGATTGATTTTTATTATAGGTAACTCTATATGTAATTTATTCTTTATTTTACTTGAGTGTAAGCCGTCTTGCACACGCCGTGATTTTAGCTAGGTGCTTTCTTCCTATATTTTCAGTAATAAATAAATAAATAAATAAATAACAGTTCAAAGCTTCGTAGTTTTTAAAGAAAAACATATCAGCTGGGTATCGATTTCAGCCGATACTCAAATCATCCACCTTGAAAATGTCCAAATGGTCCAATGTTAGAGCATTTAAATGCTTCCTTTAAACATGAGAAGTTAAAAGGAGACACTAGAAAAGGACTTGAAACTAGCACAGCGCATTGTCATACATGTCTCAGGTCTTCCCGTGATAAACTCTTTAAGACGGACGGTTTGCCGTGTTGACGTCGGGTCGTTTGCCGCGTTTGCCGACGTTCAGACATGCAGATTTTTATCTTACACTAAGCGAAAGATCTTGTTTTTTTTGTACGTGCTACAAAAATATATGTGTATAACAGCCTGTAAATCGTGTCTTTAAACGTTGCGAACAATCAGACGGACTTCCTGCGTAAGCGGGGTAGTTCTCTGAAACTGTGCCCAGGAGAGAGAGTGCTTCCTGGGGAGGAAAATCCGGTGTTTTCCCTGGTAAAGGAACCTCCATGGATCCGATAAGAAATGGAACTGTAGTAAACCGAATCGACGTTGCAGCCGGGTCGAGATGGGAGGAGGCTGGGGCACAGATCAAAGCGATAACAGCAAGAGCAGAGGGAATTGAGACGCGACCGCTGGCGAGAAGGATTCGAAGGGCGAGGGAGAGCTGGACGGGAGTAGCATTCGTTCGCGTTCGGAGACGGGATGAGGTTAGTGCAGCTCGTCCCCTCTTCCATCGGCAAAAAAAGTGTGCTGTGGCTGTTCTGGTTAGCGAGCGTTCTTTCGAAGTTGCGCTCTTTCCTCTTTAACGACGCCCGTTCCCTCTCTTCCTCGGTGTTCATGGTGAGGAAGCGCAGCACCACGAGGTTGAGAAAGGCTCCGATCACCGTCAAGCCCACCAGGATGTACACGAAGCTAAAGATGACGTACGGCGTCCGTTCCTGGAGGTCATCTTTCTTCTGCAGAGCCACGAAATCGCCGAAGCCGATGGTGGTGAGCGTGATGAAACAATAGTAGTAGGCGTGAAAGAACGTCCAGCCTTCGAAGTGTGAGAACGCGGCCGCGCCCAAACACAGCGTGCCTAGGCAGGACAGGAGGCCCACGAGGACCATGTTCTCCATGGAGACGCTCGTACGTCGGAACCTGAGGCACTTTTTCCCCCGGTGGAGCAGGAAGCGTACAAAAGTGTTCATTCTTTCACCCAGGCTTTGGAACATGACCAGAGTGAGAGGGATCCCGAGAACAGCGTAAAACATGCAGAAGATTTTCCCGGCGTCCGTACCTGGAGCTGCGTGACCATAACCTGCAGGGGACAAAACAGGAAGTAAACATTACCTCGTAGGTAGCGTCAGCTCTAAACGTCTAGCTTTTAAAATTATTACCTGACACACGGTACGAGATCACAATAAGATCATACTTTATTAATCCCCAGATGGGGAAATTAGGGATATTAGGCAATAAAATCTTGTCGGAATATTATTACACATCTGTGTAATAATATCATTACACAGATGTGTAATAACGTGCGCGTTCGCCACGCCGGATTATTCTCTCACGACAGACGCAAACGTTCTTTAAGAGTGAGTTTGAGGTGACGAGGAGATTTTTTTCATGTCCGTCAGCATGTTTCATCGTCGCCGCTACCGTATTTGTAGCCGTCCTGTGAGATTTTTCCATCCTCCTGTCGGTGGATTTCAGGCGCGAGCCGTAGCGACGCTCACACTCCGAGATTTTATTACAAAACTTCTCACACCTCCGGAATTTGGTGGTCAGCCATCTTCGCTCACGGTTTCACTGAATCGGCTGCGACGTGGACGGTACGCATTCTGAGAGCCCGCTGATCTCAACCAAAGGATTCTTTCACCAATCAGACCAGAAATCGTACAAAAAAAAAAAAAAAAAAACTTTTTTGCTGACAAAAACCTAAACGAGACAAAAGATTTCTCTCTCCGTGTGTGTGTGTGTGTACCTATCGTGGTGATGACTGTAATGGCGAAGTAAAAGGATCCGGCGAATTTCCACTGCGTCCCGGCTCTGTGCGGCACCGCGCGCAGCACCACGCGCTCCAGCTCGCGGTAATCGTCGTCCGTGAAGCGGTAACGCGTCTTGAGTTCTGCGCGCCGCTGATCGGAGACGCGACGCCTCGCGCTCTCCGACTCCGACTCGAGTGCGTCGAACACGGCGGCGCCCACCAGCAGGTAGGAGAACATGCAGAGGATCAGAGAGAGGGTCCGTACCGTCTGCTTCCTCAGCTTCTTCATCTCAGAAGGAAATGAGAGAGAGAGAGAGAGAGAGAGAGAGAGAATTGAGGTCGGAAACCGAGCTATAACCGATTAATCAGTTAATCATCCAGCCATTAGATCATTTAGACGTCTTTGTTCTTTCAGTAAACACGATTTCACCCAGGAAAAGAAAACAAGATATGAAATAATCCCATCATCCCATCAGAACGGAGCGGGATTTCACCGATTAATCGATTAGCTGAAAACAATTAGTCGAGTTTAAATTTAACACTCCAACCCCTCACATTAGTCCAACCTATTAAATCAGTCTGGAATAAAGTGATTAGAAAAGAAAATCAGACACACAAGAAAGGTCTCGACATCAGAGCTTAACATAAGATCTTCTAAGTAATCGATTAATCGATGATCCGCTATACGGATTCTGCACATCTGCGAACACGGGGTCGTTCTACTGTACGTCTACATGGCGTATAGGATTTCTTGCGCCTTACGCACTATTGAAGCGATCTGGAATAAACGGCGGAGAGAAGAAAATGCCCGACATTTGACATTTTAGACATAAGATCGCTTAAATAACATAATCGGGCTACGCAACCGGTCAGGGGGTATGACCTATAACCACGCCAAATAATCACTTAATCAACCCGCCATGGAACATGAGCTCGTTTAGTCAAGCAACGAGATCTTACTGCCTCCGGTGAAGCCAATTTCATCCCGGAAAAATAATAATAAAATACGATAACACATGGAAATGATCTGCATACGGGCGAAATAATATACAGGCGTCGCCAAGGACACCAAACGTAGCCTAATTCCGCCGAATAATCGATTCGTCGATCAGGGAAAACACGCTGAGGTGGTTTGCTTTTCATCTTCGTCTGTTAAATAAAGTTGGGATGAAGTTAAAAAAGAAGGAAAGACGACACACAAATCGATTCCGTGTGCGTAATCAGATGTCTGCGCCTTTAAGAAGCACGATTCCGCCCAATAAAGTCGAGAGGGAAGGAAATCAAATAAGAAGGGGAGGATGGGGGTGCGGGAGGGGGGCGGGGGGGGGGGGGGGGAGTTCAGGGTGCCATAAAAACAAATATATAAACCCCTTGAGCACGAGCTGTAACAATTTAGCAATTAATCGATTAGACAGTTTTAACATTTGCACATCAGGAGGAAGAAACATGCAGGGTATTATTATTATTATTATTATTATTATTATTATTATTATTATTTAATTAAGTGTAATATTATATACAGTGTCTACGTGCAGTGTGGGACAATTTGTGCTTTATAGCCTACAGTATTGAAGCAATCAGGAATAAAGTGGAGAGAGAAGAAAATAAAGAAGGAACAAAACCGTAAGATCAATTCTGTGTACATAATATGATTGTCTTTATGAAACACCCGGTAAAGTCGAGAAAAACAAACAGAATCAAATAAGAAATACGCTCAGCATGTCGGGAATAATTATTCGCGCGCGCGTGTGTGTGTGTGTGTGTGTGTGTGTGTGTGTGTGGCGAAATATTGCAGAAATTCCAGAAATCTGAACACCACGATCACACCTTGTGCCTTTACATCATTATAACACGCGCGCGCGCGCGCGCAAACTGTGGAAAAACCTCCAAAACCTTGGAAATGTCTACAAGTGCACACGCGCAGAGAGTCCGAGATACCTTCACACACACACACACACACACACACACGTACGACGTGCTCTTACCTTTCTCCACATGCATGTCATTTAGCCTATTCGGAAAACCGGAAATGCACGAAAAACAAGCATCACTCGTCGCTCGTGGAGCGTTAAAGAGTGTCACGCGGAATAAAATCCTGCTGTAGTAGCACAGGCAAAGGTGTTGCACGCGCGCGCGCCTCATGCATACGTACACTCCTTCCAGAGAGAGAGAGACAGCGCGCGCGAGATAGAGAGAGACAGAGAGCGCGCGCGAGAGAGAGAGAGAGAGAGAGAGAGAGTCGATTTACCCAAAACAAGTTGCTTAGTAACAGCGTCCCTACTTAGTATTTCCCCTCAAACTCATTAAAAATAAACCCAGGCTTCAATGTGAGATGAACTCTTTCAGAAGTGAAGAATTAACGGTGACAAAAAAAAAAAAAGATGGAGGTGTTGCACGCCTTCATGTTTAACAGTTGAGGAGGAAGCGCGATGGAGGAGAGGAATGACTTTTTTAGGTCAGGATGATGTTGCATAAAGAATCCAGCAGGACCTACACAGATGTTGTAGATGTTTACTGAACGTGACCCATTTTGTTCAGAGGGAACGAGACGATGTCATTTCCCTACACTAGATAACAATAAGTGAAGGGGTGAAGGGGTGGGAGATATTTATTAGGCAGCACGTGAACAGTCAGTTCTCGAAGTTGGCGTGTTGGAAGCAGGAAAAATGGGCACGCGTAAAGATCTGAGTGACTTTGACATGGGGCTAATTGTGATGGCTGAACAACTGGGTCAGAGCATCTCCAAAATGGCAGGTCTTGTGGGGAAGAGATAGCACCAGGACGTACTATGGGGAAGAAGGCGTGCCGGTGGAGGAAGTGTGACGCTCTGGGCAGTGCATCCAGGCATTCATGTGTATCAAGTACAAGACCAAGTACACCCCTTCATGGCAATGGTGTTCAATAATAGCAGCGCCCACTTTCAGCAGGATAATGCGCCCTGACACACTGTAAAAATAGTTCAGGAACGGTTTGAAGAACATGACAAAGAGTTCAAGGTGTTGACTCGGCGTCCAAATTCCCCCGATGTCTCAATCCAACTGAGCGTCTGTGGGACATCCTGGGCGAACATGTGCAATCCATGGAGGCTCCACCTCCAAGCGCAACTTACAGGACTTAAAGGATCTGCTGCTAACTACAGCACACACCACAGTGTTTTGTTGTCAATAAGCTATCCAGCTAACCCTGATGAGAGACGTATCTTTTCCTCCTCAAAACAGTGAACTGTCTAGCCAGTGTTATAGACTTGAGCGAATATGTATGATTATTTATTTATTTTTTTAAGTATGAGGTATGAAGTGCTGTAGTATAAGAGGAATAAAACAACTCGAGACACGCTGTTACAGGAAAATAATCGACTTTGGTGTGGTAACAGCTTCTCTGCGTCATCAAACCTTCCCGTTATTGATTATTGTACTTTATTGCGTATTTATCATGATATCAGGCCCTGTGTGTGTACTGCAACCTGCTCAGAACTTATTAAAAACATCACAGCTGTTAACAGAGAAACAATGCTCTACTAATGAGCCAATCCATCAATTTGTGTCGCTCTGCTCCTCTTCAGCGAGAGATGGAGCCATAAAATGGAGAAAATAAGATTTCAGCAGTGTGCAGGAGGAGACAGCCAGGCAGATCAAAGTGTCATTAAAGCACACATACAATCCATCAAAAAGACATCCACCTGCACACAGCCACCAACCCCAGCACACGGCCACTGCTGCTCTTTAGAAAACACCCACAGGTCTGTAATCAGAGTGTGTCTGAGTGTGGGGGAGTGTATGAGAGCATGTCTGAGTGCTTGGGAGTGTTTAGGAGTGTCTGAGTGTATGGGAGTGTGTGTGTGTGTGTGTGTGTGTGTGTGTGTGTGTGTGTGTGTGTATATGTTGGAGCGGGAGTGTGTTCAAGTGTGTTGGAGTGTTTGGGAGTGTGTGAGATTGTGTCTGAGTGTGTTGGAGTGTGTGAGAGTGCATGGAAGTGTTTGAGAGTGTGTGAGAGTGTGTGAGAGTGTGGGAGTGTGTCTGAGTGTGTGGGAGTGTATGGGAGTGTGTGGGAGTGTATGGGAGTGTGTGGGAGTGTGTCTGAGTGTATGGGAGTGTGTGGGAGTGTTTGGGAGTGTGTGGGACTGTGTGGGAGTGTTTGGGAGTGTGTGGGAGTGTGTGGGAGTGTGTTTGGGAGGGACAGAGAGAGACACTGAGAGTGACAGAGAGAGACACTGAAAGGGACAGAGAGAGACACAGAGAAAGACACTGAGAGGGACAGAGAGAGACACTGAAAGGGACAGAGAGAGACACAGAGAAAGACACTGAGAGGGACAGAGAGAGACACAGAAAGGGACTGAGGGACAGAGAGAGACACTGAAAGGGACAGCGAGAGACACTTGAGTGACAGAGAGACACTTAAAGGGACAGAAAGAGATACTGAGAGAGACACTGAGAGGGACAGAGAGAGACACTGAAAGGGACAGAGAGAGACACAGAGAAAGACACTGAGAGGGACAGAGAGAGACACTGAAAGGGACAGAGAGAGACACAGAGAAAGACACTGAGAGGGACAGAGAGAGACACTGAAAGGGACAGCGAGAGACACTTGAGTGACAGAGAGAGACACTTAAATGGACAGAGAGAGATACTGAGAGAGACACTGAGAGGGACAGAGAGAGACACTGAAAGGGACAGAGAGAGACATTGAGTGACAGAGAGAGACACTTAAAGGGACAGAGAGAGACACTGAGAGGGACAGAGAGAGATACTGAGAGAGACACTGAGTGACAGAGAGAGACACTGAGTAACAGAGAGAGACACTGAAAGGGACAGAGAAAGACACTGATTGAAAGAAAGAGGCACTGAGGTACAGCGAGACACTGAAAGGGACTGAGAGAGACACTGCTTGACAGAGAGAGACACTGAAAGGGACTGAGGGAGACACTGAGTGATTTGATCTAAGGCTGAGACAAAGAGAGGGAGACAGAAAGGGAGAGAGACACAGAGAGACACAGACAGAGAGAGAGAAATCGAGACAGAGACTGGGCGAGTGAGTGAGAAAGCGAGGGATAGAAGAGAGTAGCTGCTGTGTCTCTGAGTATTATGGGACATAAATACACACATGCACTCAGTTTTGTGGTAGTTTTGTGGTAGCTACTCCTGAGTGCTGCTCGCATTTGTGAGGGTGAGGCAAGAGCTCAGGCAGCAGAGCGCCCCGTGGTCGGCCCGTCAAACAGAAAAGGATCAGTTGAAACATCCTGTGCTCCGTGGCTGCGTCCGAGGTGCCACTTTAGCCAGGAATAGAGCTCCAAAGTTGGCTAAAATGGCCGTCTTCCAATGGACTTAAAAGGTCCATTATCAGTAAGCATTAAAATATATATAGTGTGATATGCTAGTTGTCCTGCTAACAAAACACTCAGTGTCAATGACTCAGTGGTGTGATAAAGTGGAGCTACAATGTGTCAAAGTGTTTTATTCCTCTTACATGACAGCAATTATCTATTAAAGAACACAATTTAAAAAAAAAAAAAAAAAAACTTTATAATTTTCTCTCTCTCTCTCTCTCTCTCGCTCTCTCGCTCTCTCTCGCTCTCGAAGTTATTAAGACCTCCTATTTTCTGAAGACTCTCCCATGTAGGACACTGACGGACATCTTTTTGTTTTTGTTTATAAATAAACGCATGCATGCAGTTAGACGTGACGATGAAGAGAACTACTAGAGATAGAGGACCGAGGAAATGAGAAGGGAGGGACGAGAGGAAACAGGATGTTAGGAAGTGGTGGAGAGTATGGCGAGTTCTGTATATGAGTCATAGTGAATCCATCTCTTCGCTCTGAACTACACGGCTGCTTACGATGCCGGGGCCGCAGTCGTGCCGCGTCGCGCTCCGCAGCATGATGTAACTCTTTCAGTTACACAAGAAGTTTTCAATAATGCAGTTACCTTCAGCGAGTTATCTGTAAGGTGGCTTGACAGGAAACACTTCTTTTTACATGTATACGTATAAAAGTCACTTCCTGTAGCATCCCATTCTGTAGTGATTCCATTTTGGGGGAGGAGATGATAGGATAGTATACGTTATGTCTTCTCTTTTTTTTAAATCAGATTCTTCCTTTAATTGTGTTTTGTTTATTTCACTTTAGATGAATCTTCAACGTCCCTGTCAGAGCACGTGTCCGAGACCAGGAGAGGAGCGCGGTGTTCCCTTCCTTCCCAAAACACGGGCTTTAATCTAGCAGGGACTCACGGCTAGCGCTGGATGCTACACACATTAGTGTAAATAGCACACCCTTTCAGTACGATTATTAAAGGAGGAATTTTTCTTTCAGGGAAAAGCAGCAGCGGTACAGAAGTGAAACGTGACGGGAACAGGCCGAGACCTGACTGAATTAAAGTCCACTTTCATCAGAGCTCAGAGCTCGGATAACCCGAGTAAAGTGGAAAAGAAATCCTCTCTCTCTCTCCCTCTCTCTCTCTCTCTCTCTCTCTCCCTCTCTCTCGTTCACTCTCTCTCTCTCTCTCTCTCTCTCTCTCTCTCTCTCTCTCTCTCTCTC
>NC_030430.2:24710226-24735226 GCF_001660625.3 Ictalurus punctatus
AAAATCAAGTCTGGGAAATCTGGGAAAAATTAATTCGATCTGGAAAAATCCTGATTTGATCTGGGAAAACTAAACCGACATCCAGTATTTAGAAGAAAAAAAAAAATGATCTAAGGTCCAAGTTCCTTTATGTCCTTAGAATCTTCATTCTTATGACACAAAGGAACTTGGATAACAATAATGACATCACTATTAGAGATGCTAGTTGTTGCCATGGCAACAAAAGAAGTCAGAAACTTGAGGAGAAAGAGCTCGCCTAGGCTCTCACAACTCTAAAACCTCAGGATGGGAATATCATGGTTTAAACATCTACAGATTTCGAACATCGACCCATAAATAACCAATCCCCCCCCCACACACACACACACACATCGATGTCATAAGCTGCAATTTCTATGCACGGCCATTTTGCAAACCTCGACCTATTCCCTTAAGTCATAGACGTATCGGGAGGGAACAGGATGGTCTCTGACTGCGAGTGTTCGTTAACTTGCCGTCACTCTGAGGAGAAAAGATGCTGGAAGATGCCCAGCTGCAGTGGAGTTAGAAAACGATTCCCGTGCCGTTACCACAGTAACCAGCTCCAAAAATAGCAACTCCATACTGGGGGCCATTTAACTTCACACTCCCCTCCATGGTCACTGCTATTTTTATCCGCTGATGGCCGTGTGTGTGTGTGTATGTGAGAAACCTTCTTTCACCATCCAATTAAATGGAAAACTGTACACACACACACACACACACACACACACACACACACACACACACACAATCAATACATCTAGTTTAATTTACCAAATGTTAACAAATATAGGATTACTTCTAGACATTGTTCCTCATTACAAGATGAATAAAACTTTTTTATTATTATTATTTAGAAATACTTGATTTAAGCCAAATTACAGTATGTCACTACGACAAGCCAATTCCGAGCTTAAAATGACTCAAACGTCCAGACATTTCCACAGTAGTGATCCCTTTAATCCTTTGTTTTGTTGTTATTGCATAATGAGAAATATTAGATATATTCACCTACCCTAATGAAAAAAAATAGACACGACATGACAGAAATTTGAATGGTTTCCACTACAAATACCATTACAGACCATCAGCGGTTAACCATTAAAACCATTACCAAATGGTTTCCATTTGGTGGTAAGATGCGTTAAAGATGTAGATCCTTAATGGTATCCACTAGACATAACATGCCACCAATAGAAGGCAACAAATTACCAGTAGAGACCCACAGGCTCTCAGACCCATTACAGTTTCCATTAAAACCAATACAATTCAGATTAAAACCAATACAAATTCTTTTGTTTCAATTGTTTTTCCAGCAGGATATATTCCTTCAGACAGCTTTGAGTAATATCTCTAAGACGTTCGGGTGTACTTTTATCTACAAAAGTGGACAAAACAATGTCCCGGAGCTAAACAAAAACGGAAACGTAATGTCGTAGATATATTTTGAAGCAGATTTTGGACATCAGTATTAATTTGATTTGAATTTGGCGATTAGCTGGACAGATGGACGGAGGACTAGATTAAGGAAAAATTGTATGGATTTGCTGTATATAACTGGATACACGGCAAGTCTGTACGGTTTTAGGCATTCAATGTGCACAGTGCTAAACTGCTAGCGATTAGCAAGCAACTTTACCAACATTAGCCTCGTCGCTCGAGTCCAAAACGATGACCTTAAACATGTCTTGGCTAATTAACTACTACATTTGGTATAAACGGAAAATGGTGCGCAGTATTATTTTCTAACCTACTGTATTTCATTGATACAAAAATGCATGAAGAGATATTATTACAGAGAAGAGAGATGTTTCCTGCTTGTACTGCAATCCAGTCTACAATAAGAATAAGACTGAGTCCGGGTTTATTAATGTGTCTCGTCCCTGTGGGAGAGAGAGGAGGCCACGATCCGACGCTTCAGCAAATGACATGCGAACCATCTCTCACTGGAATGGTTAATTCGTTGCCATGGAAACGGCTCACGCACTCTCATTAGAGTGTGTAGGCAGGGTCAGAAACAGTCCGGCGCCCAAAACGGTCAAACACTGTCTGACATTTAGAGCAGCACAATGACACAGACAGTAAATGTATTTATGGGTTCTTTTTTTTTTTTTTTAATTGTTCCTTGTCGTTCCTGCTCGAGTGGATTCTGGTTCGTCGCGTCGTCTCTGCAATATAAAGTTTCTGTTCTGCATTCGTTCCACTCTCTGAATTTGAACCTTTTTATAAAAAATAAATAAATAAATAAAAGTCTTTCTGTCTCTATCTCTCTCTCTCTTTCAGTCTCTCTTAAAAGAGATAAGAGCATTAAAACAGTGTGTAATGAATAACCCCCATGGCTGAGAGGATGCAGTGGTTTTTATTGGATGGATGGATGGATGGATGTTTAACTGAATGATTGGATGGATGGATGGATGGATGGATGGATGGATGGATGGATGGATGTTTAACTGAATGGTTGGATGGATGGATGGATGGATGGATGGATGGATGGATGTTTAACTGAATGGTTGGATGGATGGATGGATGTTTAACTGAATGATTGGATGGATGGATGGATGGATGGATGGATGGATGGATGGATGTTTAACTGAATGGTTGGATGGATGGATGGATGGATGGATGGATGGATGTTTAACTGAATGGTTGGATGGATGGATGGTTGGATGGATGGATGTTTAACTGAATGATTGGATGGATGGATGGATGGATGGATGGATGGATGGATGGATGTTTAACTGAATGATTGGATGGATGGATGGATGGATGGATGGATGGATGTTTAAATGAATGATTGGATGGATGGATGGATGGATGGATGGATGGATGGATGGATGGATGTTTAACTGAATGGTTGGATGGACGGATGGATGGATGGATGGATGGATGTTTAACTGAATGATTGGATGGATGGATGGATGGATGGATGGATGGATGTTTAACTGAATGATTGGATGGATGGATGGATGGATGGATGGATGTTTAACTGAATGATTGGATGGATGGATGGATGGATGGATGGATGGATGGATGGATGTTTAACTGAATGGTTGGATGAATGGATGGTTGGATGTTTAACTGAATGATTGGATGGATGGATGGATGGATGGATGGATGGTTGAATGGATGGATGTTTAACTGAATGGTTGGATGGATGGATGGATGGATGGATGTTTAACTGAATGATTGGATGGATGGATGGATGTTTAACTGAATGGTTGGATGGATGGATGGATGGATGGATGGATGTTTAACTGAATGGTTGGATGGATGGATGGATGGATGGATGGATGGATGGATGGATGGATGGATGTTTAACTGAATGATTGGATGGATGGATGGATGGATGGATGGTTGGATGTTTAACTGAATGATTGGATGGATGGATGGATTATGAAGTTAAGTGAAAGGATGAAAAGCTAATTTACTGGCTGTAATGATGGACTGACTGATGGATGAAATGATATATGCATTAACATGAACAAATAAATTGAATAATCGATGGGCAGATGCATTGTTGCATGAGTGGGTGGAGTGATCGATCAACTGATGGCAGGATGCATGGACTTTTAATTGTATGGATGGATGGATGGATGGATGGTCGGATGGATGGATGGATGGATGGATCAACAAAAAAAGCAAATGGATGGATGGATCAATTCACTTATGGATGAAAGGATGCATGGGTTTTTAATTGGATGGATGGATGGATGGATGGGTGGCTGTTTAACTGAATGATAGGAGCAGAGGATTAGCAAATTATGTGAAAGAATGGACAGGTGATGCAGGATAAGCATAGTAGGTGAATGGATGGATAGCAAGATGGATGGATGTATGGATGAATGGCTTCACAAATTATTTGAAAGGATAAATAGTTGATTTGCTGGATGGATGGAGGCAAGAGCAGTTGATATTATATGGAAGTATAATTGTGCCAACTGTCCTCAAGGCAAAATGGCATGTTGAATTACATAATTCGAATAAAAACGTATCGCAATAACTATTCTTGAATTTTTCTGCCCAGCAGTTTGACACAAACTGAAAAAAACAAACACACACACACACACACACACACACACACACACACACACACACACACAATAATAACAACGCTTGAATTAGTTTCCTCTGCAGTTCATTGGGTTTGTATATTTTGATTGAAAACAAAATCCCAGCATTTCAATTCAATACACACGTATTCACCCTCCTAAAATACAGTTCCGAAATATTCAGTTCTTAAAATACCATCGTCATTATTCGTCAGGGAATATTTCAACACATTATTTTTCAATCTCACAAACTCAGGCTGCAAAAATGTGGGTCTTAAAAACCGGGTCTTAACATCCGGGTCTCACAGGAAGAGCAATGGATTGCCGATACTATTGTAACACGTTACTCTGGGCCGCCCCCTAGTGGTGGGATTGTGCTGACAAGCCACGAGAGAAGACGAACCTAGCGGACTGGTATAAAGTTGGCTTGATGTTGGACGGTCGGTATTCGCAGATACGCGCAAATTAAGGGACTGTCTCTAAAGTTACATACGACATCGGTATACATGTTTCTAACTTCAATAGCATTTGAAGGGAATGACTTACAGTCACAAAACCAACTGTAAAGTGTTCATCTAGGTGTCAGCTATAACACACACTTTTTTTTTTTAATCAAAAATCTAAAAGGTGTGCATCATACCCGACAGCTACAGGAAGACTTTCCAGTTGGTTTTGTGACTGTAAGTCATTCTCTTCAACTGCTATTGGGCTTTAAACTATGGTATATTTTGTGTATATGTCCATACGGCATAAAACATCAACAACAAATATTTAGATATGATTTGACAGTTTATTTAAATAATATCAAAAATAGATAAGGTGTGTGTTATAGCTGACACCTAGTTGAACACTTTACAGTTGGTTTTGCGACTGTAAGTCATTCCCTTCAAATGCTATTGAAGTTAGAAACATGTATACCGATGTCGTATGTAACTTTAGAGACGGTCCCTTAATTTGCGCGTATCTGAGTATACCGAACATCAAGCCAACTTTATACCAGTCCGCTAGGTTCGTCTTCTCTTGTAGCTTGTCAGCACAATCCCACCACTAGGGGGCGGCCCAGAGTAACGTGTTACAGTAGCATCGGCAATCCATTGATCTTCCTGTGAGACCCGGATGTTAAGACCTGAATTTTTGAGATTGAAAAATAATGTGTTGAAATATTCCCCGACGAATAATGAAGATGGTATTTTAACAACTGAATATTTCGGAACTGTATTTTAGGAGGGTGAATACGTGTGCATTGAGTTTTAAATGCTGGAATTTTGTTTTCAATTAAAATATACAAACCCGATGAATTGCAGAGGAAACTAATTCAAGCGTTGTTATTACTGTGTGTTTGTTTTTGGGGTTTTTTTTTTCAGTTTGTGTCAAATTGCTGGGCAGAAAAATTCAAGTATTGTTACTGCGATAAGTTTTTATTCGATGTATGTAATTCAACATGCTATTTTGCCTTGAGGACATTTGGCACAATTACACTTCCATAATATTTCTGCAATTAACCGGAAGCCAAAGAAAGAACAATCTCCCAATTATTCATTTCAAATAGTTGTGTGTGCAAATTCTCATTGTAAATAAACATCACAAATGCCCCCCTTTTTACATTCCAAATGAATTTCAATTGATTGATATTACGATAGTAACGATATTAATACTCGGTGAAAAAAAATGTATAGTCGCATTAGCTAGCAGTACTGGGATAATGCCCGGATGAGAAGGCGATATCTGATTGGTCCATGCTTCCCCGTTACTTCACAGGCTATAAAACAGGAAGTGTACTACAAAATGATGTTTTTTCAATCACATTACTTTAAAAAATACATAAGAATTGGATTTATCAAAATGCATTAGTACATCATTCAAGGTCATTCATCCGAAAACGTGTCCAAATGTCATTCAAAACGACTTCCGGTATTGTTGATGACGCAATCAGGATGTAGGCGTTACTGTTTAGATTAGCCGGCGAGCTAGCTTACCTGGAGCATTACAGCAGATGCAACTTTTGGGATTTTTCGAGAATGGTTTTTGCCCTTAATTATATTTTAGCCTTGTTGCATTCACAGTGTTTTTAACAGTGTAGCGGTGTGTGTTTCTGTGTGAGAGTGAGAGAGGATGGAGGACGACCTGGTGTGCGAGTACGACTCGACCTGGGACACCGAGAGCGACGGAGACGATTTTGGGACAGAGAACACGACGCGGCGCGCGTGTCCGGACAAAAACAAAAAAGCAAAGGCCGGCTTTGTATGTACTGCTTCCGTTTAAATTATTTTTTTTATTTTTTGTGCTTGCATTTGTGTTAACAAGCTGGCGCACCGTTGTTGTGCATCTTCCCACCTGTATTCCGAGACGTCCCACCTTCTGCGCTGCGATTGGCTAGTGCATCCTGACGTTGTCTCTGATTGGTCCGCGCCCGATCTCTTGGTGGAGGCGGGACATTTTAAGTCAATCATAGAGCAAGAATCGGGATGTGTCGGAAAACGATTGGGGATTAAAAAAAAAAAAAGGCACTTATTTTCCTAGCTAACCGCGGTGAAAAGTTATTAGCCTGCATATTTTTTTAAATGAAAAATCGCGAAAATAAGGCGGATTGATTTATATATTATAATTTGATTTCCTTTCTAATATTTTTTTGTGTAAAAAGAACAGCATATTATTAAGTGACGTCAGTAATGCAGACTGTCGCAGTTACAGCATGCGTTATTAAAGATGCAGCGATACAATGGATTCATTTTTCGATACGGTATCGATATCGGAGATTAAAATATCGCTCGATACAGCTTGTACGTGTTTACATTACTCACATTCACGGCATAATAATAATAATAATCATCATCATCATCATCATCATCATCAAGGGCATAGATTTGCATATGGACAGTAGGGACATGTCCCTACCAATATTTTGGGAGGGCAGAATTTTAGAATTTAAAATCTTTTAGTCTTTGATCTGTTGCTTTGTATAATTTGTATTTAAATGTAAATACAGATCTTAATGTAAATAGCTGTTATATTTTAATAAACCATTTGGTTGTCAACATTAAACAGTCCTTTTTTTTCCGGGGTGGGTGGGTGGGTGTCCCTACGAATATTGAGACTAAACCTACGCCCTTGATAATAATATGCATCATCGGCTCGAATTGTATTGTAAATTCTGTCCAGTGTCAGTCCAGTTTTTCAGTCTAATACAACCACTGGTTTTTAGATCGGATTTATGCATGAGAAATGACGTGCTTCTATGTTATGTAAAAAAAAAAAATTGTGACTGTCATTCATTCATTCATTCATTCAGCTTTATCCTGGTCAGGGTCATGGTGGATCGGTAGCCTATCCCGGGAAGGCTGAGCGTGAGGCAGGAATACACCCTGGGACTCCCATGTGTGCACACACTCTCCTGCGCACCTCGGAAGGCCTGCCACCATAAGTAAACGATATATCGTCCCGGAAATAATTGCGATAAACAATATTATTGTTATTTTAGACCATGAACTTTTTAATTCTTGAGAATATTCAGACATTGGAATACAATATTGTGAATTCTTTACGGTTTAGTTGTTGATTGTGCGTGGTTTAGTGCGTTGCTATGGAAACAGCGTATTCGCAGCGTGACTTACCCGTTCTGCCTAGCGCCTTCCCGAGCTCGGGATCGAACCAGGAACCCTGGAGCAATGGGACGGGAACGCTACCCGCTGTACTCGGCTAAAAAGTGGTAGTTAGCACAATGTAGTAAAGGATGGTGTGCTAGTTAAGCGCATTAGTTCTATGTAAGTCTTGATTGAGTGAACAGGGTTTGCAGTAATCAGGTCTGGTTGTGTCTAGTCCGGCTGAACTACATTACCAATGCTGTTTCGTAGATTTGGGGAATTAGTAACCGCAGGGGCAAATACATTTTCACACAGGACCAGTTGGTATTGGAGAACATTTTTGCGTCGCTTAATATCGTTACCATTTATTATCTGTGTCGTGTGTTCACTCAGGTCGCCTTTGATTTTGTTTAAATTTCTGAAACAATTTCGTACGAGATGTACACAAAAACAGAAGAAATCAGAATGGGGGCGAATACTTTTTCACAGCACTGTAATTCGATATGTGACACACCAGATCATGTCCCTTCCCCCGTGTTGCATTTGGAAGGAGCCTGCGGGGTATTTTTGGAGAGTGTGACCCAAAATCTGTCTGATTTGGAAGGCTGTATAACCACAGCTGGCTTCTTGGCCAGATTCTGAATTGGAAGATTTCAGCAGTGAGTTCATTAATGTAGTGATGATAAAGGGTGAGGAAATAATCTTAATATATGAAATATACACACACACACACACACACACTACCAGTCAAAAGTTTAGACACATTCATTCTTTATTTTTATTTTCCCACATTTTAGGATAATAATAAAGTCATTAAAACTCTGGAGTAACACACATGGAACTCTGGGAATTATGTTGTGATTAAAAAAAAAAAAACCCTAAATAAATCAAAATAATTTAATATTTTAGCATCTTCAAAGTAGACGCCCTTTTTGCTAGAATTTCCAGAAATTTCTTATCGGCTGCTTTTCGGAATATTTCGCTCGGTCGTCTGTTTAAAAACATTTAAAATTTTTTGTAAATAAAATGTTCGTTTTCTAACGAAAGAAACGAAGACGTCGACGCGATTATATTTGCGTCTACGACACCGATTCCACACGTTCAATCACACACCTTCCGATCAAGAGCTTTTTAAGATCGTGAGAAACATTTCGGTCGAGTGTCCACAAACTTTTGGCCGGGAGTGTGTGTGTGTGTGTGTGTGTGTGTATATGTCAACACGTCACTATCTAACCCGGTAATCCGACGAGTACAGCGTGAATACAGCGGCTCATTCTAACCTCATTAAATAGTTTCTTTGTTCTACTTAAATATTAGAAGTTCATTTCCTTTTCTCCTCCCCCCCCACAGTGGTCCAGTTCCTCCTCGAGAAATCTCCGGGCAGCCAAAGACATGCAGAACTACAGACACTGCTATCCGGTGAGTACTGAAGGGTTCTTCAGTTGACCCCTGGGGAAACCCTAAAGGTTTTATGACGTTAAGATCCCTGATTGGGTCAGAAGGTGGTGATGAGTTTTCTATAACCGCGGCTCTGACTGTAGCGCAGGTTTATATTACTGCGCTCGTTCTAATACGTTATCGTTTCTATAGCAACAGCTCGTCCGTAGGGACTCGTACTGCAGACGCGCCGCACGATCCGAGACTGGGTGTTATTCTTATTTGGCCAATTTTTCAGATCAAATCCTGGAAGGAGTCTCGAGTGTCAGCGCTTTAGTCAGAAATGTTACGCTTTGCGGTTTCTTCTTTCTAACACGCTGACGCGCTCTTAACTTTCAGAGACAGAGAGAGAGAGAGAGAGAGGAGCGAAGAGTGAGAGAGAGAGAGAGAGAGAGGAGGAGGAAAGAGAGAAGAGTGAGAGAGAAGAGGAAGACAAGAGAAAAGAGAGGAGCGAGGAGAGAGAGAGAGAAGAGGAAGACAGAAGAGAAAAGAGAGAGGAGTGAAGAGTGAGAGAGAGAGAGAAGAGGATGACAAAAGGGAAGAGAGAGAGAGGAGCGAAGAGTGAGAGAGAAGAGGAGAGAGAGAGAAGAGGAAGACAGAAGGGAAAAGAGAGAGGAGTGAAGAGTGAGAGAGAAGAGGAGAGAGAGAGAGAGAGAGAGAAGAGGATGACAAAAGGGAAGAGAGAGAGAGAGAGGAGCGAAGAGTGAGAGAGGAGGAAGACAGAAGGGAAAAGAGAGAGAGAGAGGAGCGAAGAGTGAGAGAGAAGAAGGAGACAGAAGGGAAAAGAGAGAGAGGAGAGAGAGAAGAGGGAATAGAGTGAGAGGAGGGAAGAGTGAGAGAGGAGAGAGAGAGAAGAGGAAGACAGAAGGGAAAAGAGAGGAGAGAAGAGGAGAGAGAGAGGAGGGAAAAGAGAGAGAGGAGAGAGAGAAGAGGGAATAGAGTGAGAGAGGAGGGAAGAGTGAGAGAGGAGAGAGAGAGAAGAGGAAGACAGAAGGGAAAAGAGAGAGGAGGGAAGAGTGAGAGAGAAGAGGAGAGAGTGAGAGAGAAGAGGGAGACAGAAGGAAAAGAGAGAGGGAAGAGAGAGAAGAGGGAAAAGAGTGAGAGGAGGGAAGAGTGAAAGAGAAGGAGAGAGAGAGAGAAGAGGGAGACAGAAGGGAAAAGAGAGAGGAGAGAGTGAGAGGAGAGAGGAGAGAGTGAGAGGAGAGAGGAGGGAAGAGAGAGAAGAGAGGGAGAGAGAAAGGAGGCTGGGGAGGGAACGACTGTGTATAGCTGCTGTAATGTAAGTGATAACAGGAACCAACATGTTTTACGGACCTTCAACAACATTAAGCGTAACTATAAAAGGATTTTTTTTAAAAAAGTATGACGTGTTGTTCTTCAATAAATACAAAAAACCTGTAACGGTTGGCGAATTGCCGCGGTGTAAGAGGAATAAAACATCTCCTGGTGGTGACGGTGACTCCGCTCCATCACACCGCGCCGTCGCCCGTTTCATTATCGTCCTCTAACAGCACAACGCCGAGCGTGTTACTCCTCCCTTAACCATCCAGAGTGCTCCACGTTTACTCCGTGTCATTAAAGCTTCTCGACGGACCTAAGCGTAACGATCCGATTATTCAGCGCACGTATACGGTTAATCCGATCTGATCCAATCCTCCGCAGCTCTTCGTCGGCGCTAAACAGCACAGAACAAACTGCACAGAGAAGCACGTCACGTGTACGTCGTTCCCCAGACTCCTGGTGCCTGATCCATTATCTGATCGTGTTTCTCTCATCTTCCCTCAGAACCTCATCGATGAAGACTGTACGGAAGACAGGATGCCGAATTTAAAGTTCTATCTAAACGAAATAAAGTCGTCTCCTGACGGTGCGTGTCTCTTCTGCCTTGCTTTAATTAGGAATTTTAACGTGGAGCGCTTTATCACAGCCCCCCCCCCCCCCCCCCCCCCCCCTCTTCATCTTTGTGTTTCAGACGTGTCCATCGAGACGTTTCACAGCGAGTGGAAGTCGGACTATAAAAGACTTGAAAGAGTTCATTCGTACATTCAGTGGTGAGAACCGACTTTTATGTTAACCGTGATGGATTAACAAAACATCAGAAATATGTTTTATTGCCGGCGGTTTTGCGCTCATCTCTTCACCGCGCTAACCTTTTAAGGCAGCCAACCTCAAACGTCGTAGGACAGATACGCGTTAACTGCATCGGGTTGATTCAGGAAAACTGCAGATCTGTCATTTATCATTATAACCTAATTATACACTTACACACGTCTGTCTTGTAGGTTGTTTCCTCTGCGTGAGCCGGGAGTGAATTACCTGGCTACCGAGCTGACCAAGAAGGAAATCCAGGTGAGGATAAAGACGTGAAAGTTTCACGCGACTCCACGGACGAGCGCTGGTCTCGTTTCTTCGGTTGAATGCGAGTACAGTAGCGCATGGGGAAATCCGCCGTGTCGTTTGGATACGGTTATTAGAACGTAAAGCTCCACTACGAAGTTGCTTTTTATCATTACTGAACGATCGACCGGGTTCGAATACCAGACGACGGATCAGAATCCCGGCTTTTGTTTCCTAATATTTACGTCTAGACGTGTTAGACAGCTTAGAACGTGCCTCGGTTTGTTTGAACCCACCCCGTTTTTCAAGTGATCAGAAATACCGGGACACGCGATTGACGGGTGTTCCTCGCTGCGCAGGTGTGTCCTGTTTAATCGGGTTGTCGTAAGAATTAATAGCTCTGAATGTCTACTCTTGGTTTGAGCCCTGGGTTTCACTCGTGAAGACTGCATTTGTTGTTTTAAAAAAAATTTAAAAAATAAAAAAAGGATAAACCAACATGAAGACCAGAGAGCCGACTGACGGAGAAAAGCAAGCCGTTTTGAAGATCTATCAGAACCATTCAAACAATTTGGCATGACCTGTAAAAAGAGGGAAACCACTATTGAACTAACAACCGGACGTGGAACGGGTCGGCCAAGGAAAACGACACCAGAAACGTTGTGAGAGCCGTGAAGAAAAACCCAAAAACAACAGTCGGTGACGTCACCAAACAACCTCCACAGGGCAGGGGTGACGGTATCTCAATCCAGCGTTTGAAGAAGACTTCGAGAGCAGAAATATAGAGGACGTACCACGAGATGCAAAACCACTCTTCAGCAGTAAGAATCAGAAAGCCAGACTGGAATTCACAAAGAAACACAGAGACGATCCATAACAGTTCTGGACCCGAGATGAACCTCTACCAAAGTGATGGGAAGGTCAAAGTGTGGAGAAAGAAAGGATCCGCTCGTGATCCAGAACATACGAGCTGATCTGTGAAACATGGTGGAGGTAGCGTCATGGCTTGGGGCTTGCACGGCTGCTTCTGGAACATTCTCACTGATCTTTATCGATGATGAACTCATGATGGTAGCAGCAGAATGAATTCAGATGTCTACAGGAACATTTTCTCTGACAATTTACCGAGAAATGAATCAGGAGGAACTTCATCATGCAGCGAGACAACGATCCAAAACAGACTTCCGCCTCAACACAGGACTTCATCAGGGGGCAAAGTGGAAGGTCAATCACCTGACCTTAACCCAACTGAGCAGCATTGAGGAGCGGTGTTATAATGCTCTGTAGTTAGTGTGTGTGTGTGCGTGTGTGTATAAGTGTGTGTCTGATTTCTCTGCAGGCATTTCGAGAGAGCGAAGAGGCAAAAAGGCGTCTGGTTGATTCCTACGAGCTCATGCTGGGTTTTTATGGCATCCAGCTGATGGACAGAGAAACCGGCGAGGTGAGACGCGCCGAGAACTGGAGGGAACGCTTCGCTAATCTGGAGCGGTGAGTCACATTGTGTGTGCAGTACACACACACACACACACACACACACACACACACGCACACGAACAAGCTGTATTTATAGCTAACGAGTGAATTAGTGTTCACATCACTAAATATTTAGTGATTCAGATTTAGAAATGAAGAAACGTAACGTCCTGTAGTGGCGTGAGTTTCTCTTCGGAGTGTGTCACGGCGACGGATTTTGTCCCGGTCACTGTATGATCATTTTCATTACCGATCTCGAGGAGCTAGCAGTTCTTATGTAACACCCAGTAATGAAGCAGATACGAATCAGCAACACACATTAAACCAAGCCGCTTATAAATATTGGCACTTGTAAATCATCCTTGTGTCTGAGAATTTAAGACAAAGGAATAACTTATTTATAAAAAATTATTATTCGGATGGTACACCATCCGAACACCCCGGTTCACCACAAAACTCTGTGCCTGTGAACCTTTAGATCTGCTCCTTTACCGAAGGGAAAAAAATCTGTTCACAATAAGCTTGAGTAAACAAATGTTTTCAGAAAGGACTTAAACAATGAGACTGTGTCTGAGTCCCGAACACTAATAGGAAGACTGTTCCATAACTGTGAGGCTCTATAAGAGAAAGCTCTTCCCCCTGCTGTAGCCTTCACTGTTCCAGGTACCAACAAATAGCCTGCACCTTTTGATTGTAGTAGGCGCGGCTGATCATAAAAGACCATAAGTTCACTCAGGTACTGTGGCGCGAGAACATTAAGCGCTTTATAGGTCAATCGTAGTATTTTATAATCAATGCGAGATTTCACTGGGAGCCAGTGCAGTGTGGGTAAGATCGGGGTGATGTGGTCGTATCTTCTGGTTCTAGTTAGGACTCTTACAGCTACATTCTGGACTAACTGGAGGTTGTTTATGCTCCTACTGGAACATCCAGACAGTAAGGCATTACAATAATCTAGCCTAGAGGTGACGAAAGCATGGACTCATCATTCTGCATCACGTAGTGACAATATATTTCTTCTCTTAGAAATATTTCCTAGTAATATTATCTACGTGAGCATCAAATGATAGACTGGAGTCGATAATCACTCCAAGGTCTGTTATTGCTGCACATGACGAAGCGGAATGTCCATCCAGAGTTACTGTGTGATCAGGAAACTTACTTCTAGCTACACGCGGTCCTAGTACAAGTGCTTCTGTCTTGTCAGAAAAGTTCTCAGCTTTACTAAGCTGCTGTCTGTCCTCTGGCTTCGCTGAAACATACAGCTGTGTATCATCCGCATAACAGTGGAAGATAATTCCATGTTTATGAATAATTTGACCCAGAGGTAGCGTATATAAAGAAAAAAGCAGTGGGCCTAAAACAGAACCTTGTGGAACACCAAATTTAACCTTAGTATGTGTGGAGAAGTCGTCGTTTATATCTACGAACTGATAACGATCGGTCAGATAAGACCTGAGCCAGGAGAAGACCGAGCAAGGAGACACAACCCTGATCCGAGGCCAGTAGAAGGTCATTTACTACTTTAACCAGCGCCGTCTCTGTGCTACGATGAGGTCTAAATCCTGACTGATGCATTTCATGAATGTTGTTCCTATGTAAGTACGAGCATAGCTGCTGTGCTACAACCTTTTCTAAGATCTTGGGGATAATGGGGAGATTTGATATTATCCTATAGCTGTATCAGGGGTTTGATAACTGCTAGTCTTAAGGGCTCAAGGAAGAACTGATTGTTTTTAGAAGGGGTTCGATTACTTCTGGAATAATCGGTTTGAAGAAACATGTAGGTAGGGGATGATTTTGATGAAGAAATTTAATTAAATTAGTTTGGTCTCTCTAAAGAAGGGTAAACCGTTCTAATCGTTGGTCTGATGTGGTTATATTATTATCTACGGGGTTGGTTAGAAGACTGTCTGGTTTTAAATGAATAGTGTGAGTTTCATATTTTGAACTTTGCCAGAGGGGGAAAAAAATCATGAAACCGTCGCTGCTATGTAGTGACCGTGTGCACGTTTCTGTGGTGGATTGCTGTGGAATAAGAGGTATGACGTTTTTGCACCATGACACCATTCCGTCCTTAATTTAAAGACCCGAGGAGTTTTTTTTTTTTTTTAATTATTATTCCTTACTAACCGATATATCGATCGAGCCCTAATCCGTAGTGCCTTTATGTGTGATCCGAATGTCAGCTGGAGTAATTTTGTGGGTTTTTTGATGTGTTCTTTCAGGAACATGCACAACAACCTGCGGATCACGCGCATCCTGAAATGTCTGGGCGAGCTCGGCTTCGAGCGTTACCAAGCTCCGCTGGTGCACTTCTTCCTGGAGGAGACGCTGGTCAAGAAGAACCTGAGCAGCGTCAAGCGCAGCGTGCTCGACTATTTCTTGTTCGCCGTGCGCAACAAACACAAACGCCGCGAGCTGATCAGCTACGCCTTCCAGCACTTCGAGCCCAAAGACAAGTTCGTGTGGTGTCCGAGAAGAATCCAGAAACGCTTCAAGAAGAAAGCGGAGGCAAAGAGGCCGGACTCGCCGAGTAGAAACAAGAGAGACGAAGAGAAACGAGAGGAAGACGAGTCGTCACGCCCCGAAGGTTCGTCGGTCGACCCAGAACCGAGAGACGGCGGTTCTTCGGTGGATCCGTTACCTCTGGACAACGACGACCATAACGGAAATATGGACCACTCGGGTAGCGAAACGAGCACCGTTAAAAGCGACGAAGAAGAAACCCCGACGAAACCGGCCGAGAACACGTCGTCTAAATCGGATCCGGACACGACCCAGGTCAAGGACGACGAAGAACCCAAGAACGTTTCGTCATCTCCGAAAGGAACGAGTCTGGGACAGCAAGTCTCTGAAAGCCCCAAACACAGCTTGAAGTCCTCGCCGCGTACCGAACGTGCGGGAAAACTCGCCAGAACCAAGGAGAACTCCGTTTTCGGAATTTCCGATCATTTTAAATCTCTGGCAGACACGAGTTCCACGAGCTCGCCGGAGAAACTCGTCCCTTTGGACGCAAAAGACGTAGAGAAAACGAACGGCGTGGACACGGGTGAGCTGATGGACGTCGAGCCCAGTGGCGAGGATTCTTTAAAAAAAAGTCTTTGAGCGGATTAGCATGTAGACAGCGGACAGTGACTTTGGAAGAACGAACACGCAAGACAGAATGTGATGGACTCGATATTAAAATCTGAAAAATGTGAACTCTATTCTTCGCACAAGGGATAATTTAATCATGCTTTTCTCTTCGTCTGTTGAGCTAAAAGATGTAAATGTCGTTTTCAGAAAAGCAAGCCTACCTGTATACGGAGACGTTATATCTTGGCCTAATTGTTCCAATTCATTTTTTTTATTTTTTTTGCTTGTCTTTGTTAATAATTAAATTATTTGGATTTGGGAACATGGTTAAGGCAGAAGGAACGTGTGTGTAGAAGACGATCGCCGAACGTCAGCGGTTTACAAGTAGCACTTTTCAACTTGGGCCTGAGATGAAGGAATCCGAACTGCAGTATTTCTTCTGAGGATTTGAAGGAGAGAAAACGACGTATCGTGTGACCTTGATGATGACTCTTCAGAATCGATCCCGCGCACTGAACTCTGATTCCTGTGATTCTGCCAGTCAACGGTTTGTTTGTTTGTTTGTTTGTTTTTTTTGGTTTTTTTTCTAAAAGTGCCGTATTTATTTATTTTTTTTTTATTTGACAGTTTAAGCCTCAGACAACGATATACATGCAACGTGGCACTTGGAAAAAAAAAAAAAAATTAAACCGGGTTTCTGACAAAGATTTCAACCTTTTTCTAATAATGCGAAGTGCAGATAGTTCCGATAAAAGGCTCGGAGACGGAGACGGTTCGTTGGAATCGGATATACACTCGCCCGGCCACTTTATTATGAACGCCGTAATGGTACTGGTTGCTCTTAGAATGTCTCTGCTGACTCAATGTCATGTTCATGGAAACAGCTTGAGATGACTTTTGTGGCCACTATAACATGGTTAAATGTGCTCAGCAATAATATTTACATAGCCCGGGGCACTCGCACGGGGCTCGATTGGGGTTATGACACCCAACGTGTACCAAGAAAACATTCCCTACACTATTACACACACACACACACACACACACACACACACACCATCAGTCTGAACTGTTGGCATGAGGCTGGTTGGGTTCATGGATTCATGCAGTTGTAGCCAAATTATGACCCGACCATCTGGATGTTGCATCATGATGATCACACTGTTGGAGTCTTCTACCGTCCAGTTTCGGTGAATCCGAGCCCACGACGGCGTCCGATCCCTGTTTTGGCCCGACGGGAGTCGGATCTGACGTGAACCGAACCTCGTGACCTCCTGGTTTCATGCATTGCTTTGCTGCCACTCGATTAACTGACTGGATCATTGATGAGCAAATGGAGCTTCCTAATAAAGTGGCCGGTGTGACCGCGTCGCCGTTATAAGCGTCAACGATCGCGACGTTGAATCGTACTCGGATCGTTTCCGATCAAATAGAATAGAATGACACATTTCTGCCATTTCCCGATTCTCTCAGAGTCGTATATCTTATCGTTTGTCAAAATCTCAGAAGCGCTTGAATTTTTTTTTTTGCCAAAAAATGTTCAAATATAGTCCTGAAAATGTTTGACTGGCGGTGAAACGCGACCGGGAAGATTTCTCTCATCTCGTTACGGACTGACGGCGCGGAGTACTCGGTGTTAAAGGACTTTGGGGAAACATCCCACTCTTGTGAATGCAGCCTGATGACCTGTTTTGGAATGTACTATTTCTATTTCATTTGTTTGTTTTGTTTTGTTTTTTTTCAAATAGAATGAAAATAAAATTCAAAAGAATTCAACGTATGGTCTTGCAGTGTTTTCCGTGTCGGTATTTAAAAGAAGTTCAATCTCCCTTGTACTTTCAGGCTTTGTGGGCTTTTTTGATGCGTTTTTTTTTTGGTTTGTTTGTTTGTTTGTTTTTAAATAACTTCACATGGGGTTAAACGCACTCGGAGGAAACGAGGAGGCTTTTTGCATCGAGTATATACGGGTCCTTCCTACGCATAAGTCTTTTTTTATTTATTTTATTTTATGATGTTATTGTAGTGCATGATGTAAGCCCCAGCGTATAAACGCTCCACCTCTCAAAAAACAAAACAAACCCCAAACTAATTCCAATGAACGACCGAACGTTTAAGAACCAGGAATACGGGATGAATAGTCTTTAGTAAGTCGAATAAGAAATCCAGGACGGAAGTGAACGGAAATATGATTTTGTTTTGACGAAAGCTCTGCGGAAACGTGAACATGTACAGTAGATGTGTGAAATACACAAGCGATGATGTTTTAATCAAGGTTCATTTCTCGATGCGGTTCAGACCGCCGGGGAATCCTATCGACGCGCGAATACACTTCAGTCGCTCTGGATCGATGATTCAGGTTGCTTTCACACTTGTTTGTTTTTTGGATTTTTTTGGGGGTTTTTTTTGCAGAAAAATAAACGCCGACCTGTACACGTTATGTTCTGGAATTTACTTAAATTTTAAAAAAATAATAAAAGTCCTAGCTAGTGCAGGCTAGCTAGGAACGACGTGACATTGTTGGTTTTAATAATGATTTCAAGGCAGGTTTCAATGACTTCGTCGTCATTCCTTTCATCACGTAACATTAGGAACAAAGTGTACCCCCCACCCCCCCCACCCCCCCCCCCAGAAACTCTCCGACTCCTCGATGTGTAACTAAGATTCGATTTCTTTTCTTGACGTTTGAATCTAATCTTCCCTGCGCTTTGGAGACGGTAAATCCAGAGAAGTCCTTATGCGACTAGAGACGGCGTTTAAACTCCCCAGATCTCAATCCGATCTAGCGTCTGTGAGATGTTCTAGACAAACAAATCCGATCCACGGAGGCCCCACCTCACAACTTACAGGACTTAAAGGGTCTGCTCCTAACGTCTCGGCGCCGGATCCCGCAGCACACCTTCAGAGCTCTTGTAGAGTCCGTGCCTCGGCGGGTCAGCGCCGTTTTGGTGGTTTTAATGTTACGGCTGATCGGTGTACGAGTGTGATGGTCAGGTGTGCGTGAACTTTTGGCCATAGAGTGCGATGTAACACTAACACTGTTAGGAAAGATGACGCCGGAGATCAATCCGATCGAATCTTGTTTATATCTGTAACACATCTGAGCTATCTAAAGCAATTATATATAAAAAAAAAAAACCAATGATTCAAGCACAATAGATAATTCTACTCATACCAGAGCTGGTCTTCTCCACGGTTTATTTTAAAGAATAGTTTCGTGTAAAACTAAACCGTCTCGTCTAAGGAACGACTCGGATATCACTTCTTCCACACACGCACCTCTCACCCCCAAGAAGTCTCAGGTTTCACTCTCTCTATTCGCTCCTCATGAATTCCCGGCCTCCCAGTCGTTCAGCCTCTCGTTTCTACCCACCTCCGCCTCTTTCTCTCCTCTCCTTCGCCCTGTCCGTCCATCCCTCCCCCCTTTGGGCTGGAGGCTCCGGTTTATCTGGGATCAGCAGGGAAAGGCACTCGGGAACGTCGCGTCCGAGCGGAGAAAGCGTGTTAATAGGAACTGTGGGGATCCACTCGTCTTCTTCCAGCCGGAGGAACGGACGAGCGCCATGGCCGTGTTCTCAGCTCTGGGGTTTCTTTTCCTCTGCCAGCTTTTGGCTTCATCCCTCGCTCAGGTGCGTATAGAGTTTTGATTTTGAGAGATGCTGAAGGTCCGTCGTGAAGAGCGTACACGTCAGGGGGTCTTGTCTCGACTCCCTTATCTCTGAAGATGCTGCTCGAGAGAGGAGTTTGGTTCCGCTTACGGCGACGTCGTTACAGGTTACATTCTCGTGCGCCGGACTTGACGCCGATACGTGAGAGCACTTGATCGGACAGGTCTGTAGTAAGAGGCGATCAATAGTCCGTGATGAAAGTCCTTCTTGTTCTCGGCGTCTCTCGGGACAGTTGATGGAGGCTCGAGAGTAACAGTCTACGTATGAGTTTGCGACGACGAGACGATTTTAGCCTTTCGTGTAGTATATCTCTTGACGCATCATCTCCGGCGTATTGAGGAGTGTGATGTTAATACAATGGATCATTTGAGCTATTATGAGTAGCTTAAAACGTTTTCTAGACTATGGAACTCGCTTTCTATGAACTGAGACAGAAGTCTCTTCTCACTCCACTTTAACGACTCCGTTCCTGCTGCTCTGGTGCATGTTTATCGCTTGACCCGTCGAGCCTCATAGGAACGCTCTACACATTTAAATGGTTCATTCTTACATTTGCGACGTCGAGCCATCGTCCCGACTGGCTCGTTATGGCTGAAATTTGCGTTTCTACAAGCTCACGCGTTAAGGAAAATTCATCTCTCTTTATTCCACATTGTTTCGATTCCGCCGGTTGGTTCTATTTTCTCGTTTGATTTCCACCCTGTAGCAGACGGAAACGTCGAGCGCGTTCAGCCGTGCGCGGCGGTGCGATGTCGACCCTATCGGCTTTGTTTACGAAGAGCTCCTTTCACGTTGCTGTGAACTTTGGGAAGTCTGGCTGAGGAATGCCGAGCTCGGCAGGTTAGCGTCCTCCTCACAATGACGGCTCTGTTCAAGACGTAGCTTCTGCGCTGCTGAAATACCCGAGCGTGGACCGCTGACCTCCGGGCGCTCGGAATGAATACGGTCTTGTTATCGGAGATGGGAAGACATGCATGGAAATATCGTTACGTTGCTAACTCTTTATATTTTTGTTCCAAAATCAAATAGAATTGTGCTTAAAAGATTTGAGAAGGCTGTGAAGCATATTGATGGCTTTCCGGATAAAAGATTTATGTGATCGACATGCATAGAGGTGTGTAAAGATGCGAATGTGAAGGGGTCTTTATATATATTTATACATGTAGATATATACATGTATAAAATTAGATTATGAACTGAAGTGTGTGTGATATATGTGTATATGTGTATATATATGTATATATATGTGTGTGTGTGTGTGTGTGTGTGTGTGTGTGTGTGTGTGTGTGTGTTTCAGTCACCTGGAGCTCGTGGACCACCTGGACCTCCAGGACTCCCAGGGAAAGATGGCACTGATGTGAGTGAACTGAAAATTCTGAAGCACACAGATTATGACCACAGTTAATTTATTTTAAAAGAAGTTTTGGTACAAGATTACACCACAGCCCCAAAAAAGTTTGGATAACCTGTTCAAACCGGCTTAACACACGTTTATTATTATTTCTTATTCATAAATAACTAGGTTTTAGGTCAGAATGAATTTTTTATTATTTTTTTTAGGTCAGTTTTGAAGTGTCTTCTCACGTCCTAATCTGTCATTTTAGATTATACACTCGTATATCGTCCTGGTATAATAACGGGATAATGTAATGTAATGTAATGTAATGTACATATTATTAAGGTTTCTTCGAGAAATCGAGGCGGCGTCCGAGTAAACGGTCAGTCTGAACTCCCCGTCTCGTCGTTCGCCGTGAATAGCCACGCCACGACTGAGATTATCCGTGTATCGATCCTGGATTTATTACGCAAATCGAAGCTCCACCTTCAAGCCTGCAGCACTACACCTTATTAATCCCGGCGTCGATAATGGGCGGAGCTACCGCGTGACTCGTCGTACATTTCACGCCGTCACTTGTTTTTGGAGTGCTGTTTGCAGAGACGAATAGTGAGAGGTTGGATTTTTCACAAATTAGCGATGGGGTGAGATACGTGTACGGGGTTATATATCCCGATATAAGCGTTTCGGAGATTATGAAGGTTTCGTTACGGTTTTTCTTACGCTATTAAACTAGTAAAATGCTAACGTGTGCAGTTTTCATTTATTTGTCCTCAGTTTCAAACTTGCTGAGGTTGTGATATACCGTGACGATATTATCCATATTGGAATAAAAGGTCGCAGTGCGACGATGCACTTTTCAGACCGATCGCAGGGTATTGTGGCTGATGAGGAGAAGCAGCTGAGTGGATGTCAAAAGATTTACAGAATATTACAATTGTAAATCATTTTAATAAAAAAAATATATCGTGACATGTCATTACTAAGGCCGAGCAGTACGATGATATAATATCAGTATCGTGATAAACTGTCACAGTACACTTTTTTTCAGAGATATCACTGGTTACTATTTTTATTACAATTATATTACTCTTTTTTTTTTTTTTAAATATTATATATCTTTATATTATATTATAAATCTTTTTTGTTTTAAACAAATCTCTGGCTGGAAGCCGCTGATCTTATGTTGCGATTTTATCCTGAATATTAAAATTGCAAAAATGTTTTTTCCTCCTTTTCGATGTTTATTTAAAAAATTTTTTTTTTTTTTGCTAATGTCCGTTATAAATATTAATGAACTTTCTTTTATTTATTTATTTATTTTTAAAATTATTTTCTTTTTGATTGCAAAGCTGCTCACAGTTCGAAAGCAAACCTAAACACCATGACGCGTATCATATTTCATAGAAACGTCTTTAAGTATCGATTGTTTTATTTATTTATTTATTTATTTATTTTTTGTACTATCGCCCCACTAGCTCCCAATCCCGCCTAGTTCATGTGCTGCTTATTCGCGTGTTAAATGTTGAACGTTCGGTGTTTAAATGTACAATCAAAGAAGTGCAAAACTGCGGAAAACGCTGGTTAGTTTACTAAGAAAACACGAGCTGTTTCTTAAGTAAATGGGAAGTAGAGTAGCAGTGTAGCGTGGCAGACTGGAACAGACAGAGAACTCATTCATACAGCCTCGAAAATCAAACAGGGCCTTCTAATGTTACCCCTCCTACCCCCTACACTCCATCTACCCATCTACCCTTCCACCCTCATCCTCTCTTCCCTGTTTCACGTCACCTCCTGCTTCGGTTTGTAGCTTTAAATATCATTTTCTGACTTGTGTGTCATCCGAATCATTCATCATTATACAGTTATGTAGTATTATGAAAAATTCGGCCGCTTGGAACAGGGATGTCGTACATAACGTAGTCTCTACACGTCTACTAAACTAAAAATGTTCTTAAGACGAAGTGAAATTTTATTAAACAACAACAAAAAAAACTTCCTCCACAAATTCAGATTCTATAATGAAGCAACTTGGAAACACCCCCTAAAGCCTACATGCCCCGCCCTTCACCTTCCCTTCCCCTGGTACACTGGTGTAAAGCTTCCAGCGCTGTACTCACTCTAGTGAAGTTTCCACAACCTGCATTTGCATACTGGATCATGATTGGCTCTTACATTTTATGATGCGATAACACTCACCTGTCACATGACTATGCAAATTAAGGAGTGTTTAGTAGAGTTCTGACGGGCATTTGTATAAATTAGCCAATTTCTCTTGGAAAAGGATGTGTTATAAATGTGTTATATATAAAGGATGTGCTATCTTAATGCACGTGATAGACTTCCGAGTCACAATTCTTGCATGAAAGACATCTGAGCTATCTAGAGTCTTGTACTCCGTGTACTCTGGTTTCCTCCCCCAGTCGAAACACATGCATGATAGGCTGACTGGCGTGTCTAAAGTGTCCGTAGTGTATGAATGGGTGTGTGAGTGTGTATGTGATTGTGTCCTGTGATGGATTGGTACCCCGTCCAGGGTGTACCCCGCCTCGTGCCCCATGCTCCCTGGGATAGTCTCCAGGTTCCCCCGTGACCCTGAAAAGGATAAAGCGGTATAGAAGATGGATGGATGGAGAATCAGAAAGATTAGTACAGAGTGTATACACTATAAAGTATAGATGCTATTTTCCCATGCACAGATTAGATTTTCGTTAGTGGAAGGTCTCAATGGGAAATCCTACTTCGACCAAGGAAAGGACCAGGATTTTTTTTTTTTATCGTTATATATATATATATATATATATATATATATATATATATAAAAAAGGGGGGGGATAAACTCTCACCAAGGGCATTGTGGGAAAGCTGCCTATCTGATTAATACCCTGTGAAGAGTCTGTCTGATGATATAAATCGACAGAATAAAGGTCTAATCTAGAGAGCGGTGACTTCTTAAAGCAGCGCATCGTAGTGTGAGTGGAAAAAAAAAAAAATCGCGAGTAAACATGAAACGATCGTTTACGTTACGTTTCCTCTGCAGGGAAAGCCAGGACCGCCCGGACTTCCTGGAAAGCCTGTGAGTATTTCTAACCTTTACAATGCAGCAACAAACACACACCAACAAGACAACCGAGTGTGTTTGAATGGATTCACTAATCATTCATTCATATTATTGTTTTGTTTTTTAACATTCTTTCCCATTTTATTTCTGCAAAACCAACACGTTCCTTTCTCAGCTTTGACAAACGTTATTCGAAGTTACTGTTTTAAATTATGATTATATGTGCACTCTTTGGGGGGGGGGGAGAAAAGTTCCTCAATGTCTTTTGGATGTTTACTGTTTCTAACTTACTAAAAGTTGTTCTACCTTGAAACCTTCATTTAAAAATGCTAAATTTGCTTTAAAATAATAATAATAATAATAACATTCAGTATACAGTATAAGTTCATTATAAGGTAAGTTATATTTTGATTCATCTATATTGTTCGATTTTCGCTGTTCGGCATTTAACATTTACGTGAGGGTTACGTCGGGTCGTTTATAAAAGTGCTTCTTCACTGCCCGGATTCCGTCCTGCATTGCCTCAGATGAAGTTTGACGATGTTTTGGGCTGATTTGTGTCTTTAGGGACCTAAAGGGAAAGCTGGAATCTCAGGGAAGGAAGGGAAATCTGGACTGCCTGGACTTCCCGGGATCGACGTAAGTCAGATAACCGGATTATATTGAAAAAATGACGTCCTTATTCCTTGAATATTATAGTACAATCTGTTTACGTTGCTTTGTTTTACTGGAGGATTCTGGAAGGTTTTAGTCTGATAGAGTGTTCTACAGATGTAAGAAATCAGATGTTTCTGTTAGATCATTAGCAGTTGACGTTAGCAGTTTAACCCTCAAAGGAAGTTTACGTGTACATAAATTACTCAAAAGATGTTCCTCTAATCGTGTTAATCTGATATAATGACGTTTCTGTCAGTGGGTCTGTCGGAAATTATGTACGTTCGGTCAAAAGTGTTTTGAAACTG